>NW_019946354.1:44198-52038 GCF_002910315.2 Salvelinus sp. IW2-2015 | reverse complement strand
TCACCTCCCTCGCCCACCCCTACTCTGTCCCTCTTGCCAACACACAATTCCACCCACCCCCTTTCCCACACACACCAACCTGCCCCTACCCCCCCACACCTTCCACCCTCCACTCCTGCCACGTTGCCATGGTCCCAGTCTACGGGCAGCCAAAATGGCGAAGGCCCACCAGCAGCAGCAGCAGCAGCAGCAGGCGTCAATGGCAGCGGGCGTAGCGGCGAGTACCGGCTCTCCCGTTAAAGAGCTGAGAGACCTGTCGGCCATGGACGCCTTCCGCTCCCGAAGCATCAGCGTCTCCGAGCACGCGGTGCGCAGGTAGAGAGCACTCTGGGTAACCAGGAAATAAAACCCAAGAAATAACATTTCTTGCTTCCGTTGGGGGGTGGGGCTTGGTGGGGGGCGGGAGCCGTCGTCATAAGGACCGGGGGGCGGTTGCCAGGGAAACCTGGGTTGGGTGACGGTGGCATGCTGYAGGAAGATGTGTTGACTGGTTTTGGGCTGCAATTGTCTTTTTGTTTTACTACATTTGACTGATTTTGTTGCATGCAGTTTGTGCTTTGGAAAACATCTATATTTCTGTCAATGTTTTTCTGTTAACCCCGTTTTGGCTTCTTTTATTTCTCTGATGCTTTGGTTTGTTATGAATAGTTATTGTTGTTTGTGGTGTTTGCTGGGTTTTGCTGACTGGGTTTAATTTCCCCGACTGACTGAACGGCCGGAGAAAAACATGGCCCTAGGCTCCAAGCAGTGTACTGAGACGACAAGACTGACAGCCACTGCTACCAATGATTGGCTTTTCCTCTTCCCTGTGGGAGGGGACTATTGCGTTATGGGCCAATGAGAAGCCAGGCTTACACACAACACAACACACATGCTTTGCATGCTGCCTGTGTAGTTTTCTGTTGCATTCCATTTGTTTGACCCACAGACGCTCAGTGTTCCGCTTCCTCCGCTGATATACAACCATCTGTCTGTTTGTGGGATGTTGGGATTCGTTGATTATCTGAGTTACAAAATTACCGTATCTTTCCCACAATTCCCAAGTTTTCAAGAAATCCCGGTTGGAAAATTCCTGGATTTCCCGATCATTCCTTCCAGATTCGAGGAATATTCCAATTGGGAATTTTGGGGAAAGTTACCAGAATTATGCTACCCCTATTGATGAATGAGAGTGACTGACTGAGTTGGGGGTTTTGTGGTGTCTGTCTCCAACTGACTCAATGACTCCTGCCGCGCACCAATCACTACACATACTTACCTATCAGCTTGAGTGACTGACTGTGAGAGTGACTGACTGTGAGAGTGACTGACTGTGAGAGTGACTGACTGAGTGAGAGTGAATCAGACATTGCAGTTGGTGGTGGTTAGATATTGTTTCATCATTTCTCTCTCTTCATCTGTGTATCTCAAACCCATAGGAGTCCATAGGTTGTTATTGAGCTGTCTGTCAGATGGGGAATGAGCTCAGCTGACGCTCCACTAGTCAGCTCTCAAATACTAGCCAGTCTGTTTGTGTGTGCTATCATGGTAACTCATCGTCATGCCAAACATTTTGTCCTGACAATGTCTTGACAATATATGGAGTTGGCAAGAGCACAAACTGATCTGGGACCAGGCTACTAAAGTACTCGTTCTAATCTAAATTGTCCCAAGGAGAGGGAAGAACTGATCTGGGACCAGGCTACTAAAGTACTAGTTCTAATCTAAATTGTCTCAAGGAGAGGTAAGAACTGATCTGGGACCAGGCTACTAAAGTACTAGTTCTAATCTAAATTGTCCCAAGGAGAGGGAAGAACTGGTCTGGGACCTGGCTACTAAAGTACTCGTTCTAATCTAAATTGTCCCAAGGAGAGGTAAGAAACTGATCTGGGACCAGGCTACTAAAGTACTCGTTCTAATCTAAATTGTCCCAAGGAGAGGGAGAACTGATCTGGGACCAGGCTACTAAAGTACCAGGACACGGAGGAAGAAGTGCGTAGTTTACCAGGCCTGTTACAATCTGTATAACTGTCAGTCCCCCTCCTGACCAGCAGGGTGCAGGAGACTATCACTAGAAAGCCTGAGGAGCTTCCCCTTTACACACTGATCCAAGACCAGTTTTGTGTTTCCCCTCTAAATGGCTAGGGATAGGATTGGGGCCAGTTGAGCTGATCCTAGATCTGTGCCTATAAGAAAGTACAGTATTTGGGATTCCTCAAACAGAAGGTCTAACAGACTCGCCTCAGTGTGTAACTATGGCAACGTCTCACATGGCACACTGTCAGAGCCCTATGGGTTGCCTATGGCCCCTGGTCATAGTGCACTACCTTTGCCCAGAGCCCTATGGGGTTGCCTATGGGTCCTGGTCAAAAGTAGTGCACTACATAGGGAATAGCCATTTGGAACGTGACAACAGACTTAGTGCCTCAGCCGACACCTACTAGCTTCAGGTGTTCTGCCAACCTAGCACTGGTGGTCGCTTTCTTACACACACACACACACACACAGAGACACACAGACACAGACACACACACACACAACAGGAAGTCAACTATTTTTAGCTTCGCTTTAATTGCCATTCAAGTAATCTTTCATTTAGTTTGAAGAGTCCCCTTCTCCCTCTCCTTTAGTCCGTACCTCTCCCCTTCTCCTCTCCTTTAGTCCGTACCTCTCCCCTTCTCCCTCTCCTTTAGTCCGTACTCTATACTCCAAAGCAACAGGCAAACAGCTCTTTTGTTGTTGTTGAAAACATTCAAAGCAACGTTCTTTTAGCTAATAAAGGTCAAGGCCTGAATGCTTTAGGTCAAGGTACAATGCCAGGTTGTGTCTGTCCTTCAATGGAACACTGTTTAGTTTAACTTCAATACAACAATATTTCTCTTTGTTTGTTTGAACACAAGAGAGGGGGGGGGGGGGGGGTGGAAAAACACTATCGGACACAGCCACAGCTGCAATGCGGAACTATGTTGAAAGAGCTGTCGTTGTGATGGATGGCTGGATAAACTGATGATAGATTAACACTACGGCCGTGTCTCATTCCAAAAGGCTCGCTGCCTCCCTCTCCTCCTGCCTCCTCAAGAGGCAGGTCCTTATGGATTGAGGCACAGCCCAGTAATAACAGATAAGAGACTGACACAGAACCCTAGTGAATGGTGGATACCTTCCCCCTCAGACTGTATGTAGTTATCCTTCGAGGGTTTTAGGGTTCTGGAAATCACCACTGTCCACGTTCCAAATGGAACACTATTTGTCATCCCTGGTCCAAAGTGGAGCCCTATTTAGGGACTAGGTCTCCAGACCTGGATCTTAACACTAAGCCATGAACTTAACGTTCAATGTGACCAGGTTAAGGTGATAATTGCGGCGTCATGATGTGCTTCCAAACGAGTACCTTAAGGAGGTACCCGATCTGGTGACGTAAGAGAAAGATATTCTTGGTCATTTTGAGGTCATGGCGGTCTGAATAGGTATCCACCGGAGCAGCTGGGGTCAATGCCACTGGGTCAAGGGTCAATTAAGGGTTGAACACTCTGTTTGCTGTGTAAACTGTGCTGCTGGGTTGTGCTGGTCACAAGCTGGGACTTGGTCTGAGTTAACATTAGCATTAGAAGTAGCGATAGTGTTGGCAGTAGTGATAGTGTTAGTGATTGGTGTTAGCAATAGCGATAGCATCAGCCATAACCTCTTGGGAGAGCGAGCTGCAGTGTCTATATGCTTTTTGTCCAGAGGTGTCCTATGGGCCTTGGTCTAATGTAGTGCTCTATATAGGGAATAGGATGCCATTTGGCACACAGACAAGACGTTTGTTTATATTCTGTTACACAAGACGGACAGAACTGACGCAGCTAGAGGGAAAATAACTTCTAGAGGCATGAGCCACTTAGAGGAAGAAGAAAGAGGGAATGTTCTTCTTCTCTCGTCTCCTGCGTCACTCACACTTGTTCCTTCCTCTAAAGGGCTTAGGTTATGTCATCCTATCTTCATCTCTCCATTAATGTCATCCCCCCTTTCATCCCTGCTACTGTCTCAGTGTGTGGGCTTGAAGGATGACATGTTTTAAAGTCTTGGTGATTTAAACAGACAGGGAGGGAGACAGGCAGGCAGACAAGACAGACAGGCAGGGAGACAGGCAGGGAGGGAGACAGGCAGGGAGGGAGACAGACAGGGAGGGAGACAGGGAGGGAGACAGGGAGGGAGACAGGGAGGGAGGCAGGCAGGCAGGCAGGCAGGCAGGCAGACAGACAGACAGACTGTGAGGGAGACGGGCAGACAGGCAGTTTGAATGATTTACATTAGTTTAAAACACAGTCTTTTGTCAGTATCTAGTATATCATGTAGATGTCTTTCATGTAGATGTGTGGACATAGAAGCGTGCAGGTATCTGTGTTTAATCCACGACTTCCTAACTACATTCTGTTGTAGTTTGGACGGTGTTTGTCTGAACTGTCGGTTCCTACGTCAACCCGTTCCCTGTAGTAATGTCATTTCTCTTGAAGACCGGTATAATTGTCTCATTGTCCTACAGAACAGAACAGTAGCTGTGTGTTCCGTTAGAGGTGTTCTGTTTCCCCCTGGCAGTGGTTACCGTGCTTACCGGGATGCGATGGGGGTCCTCGGGGAGGAATGCTGAAGGGAGATGTAGATCAGGTGACTGGGATATTACGGTACACACGTCACAGTTCCCCCGGCGCTCGGTTCTGAGCTGCATGTTGTTCTTTGTTTCGCTCTCCGTCAACCATAAAACCGCCTGGTCTTCCTGGTTCCTGGGCCTTTGTAGAAGAGACTCCCTGTCAGCAGTAAGCATAGCACTTCACATTCACAGAGGGAACGGATGACAGATCATTTCAAGCGCCAAGGCTTCCGCTACAGTTACTTATACCAAGTCCCAGCTCGTTTGTGTGTGTGGGAGATTTACTTATCTGTGTTTGCGTACATCAGCAGTGTACCCCTGAGAGAAAGATAAGACGCAGGCTGTGTGTGTGAGAGCCTGCTTGTGTGTTTGGATCTTGCAAACTGTGTGTGTGTGTGCGTCAGTGGAGGCTGCTGAGGGGGGATGGCTCATAATATTGACCGGAATGGAGTAGTTTTAATGTATCAATTTATTTGTATTGTAATTTTTTTTTTCATGTTTGATTCCATTCACTCCGTTCCAGCCGTCATTATGAGCCATCTTCCTCAGCAGCCTCCACTGGTGTGTGTGTCTCCCTCTCCCCTGTCCCTCTGACACCCTCTCCTGTCTCTCTGACACCCTCTTCCCCTGTCTCTCTGACACCTCTCCCCTGTCTCTCTGACACCCTCTCCCCTGTCTCTCTGACACCCTCTCTGGCACCCCTGGCTGTAGGATGCACACTCCCAGACCACGTGTAGTCTGGGTTCTTCTGATGAGAACACCGTGAGCCAGGCAGACGATGGGTTAAAGACTGTCCACCTGGAGTTAACTGAGACCTGTCTGGACATGATGGCTCGTTACGTCTTCTCCAACTTCTCAGCTCTGCCCAAGAGGTACGGACGGGGTGTTGGCCACGGGATAATTTGATGCATTTATTAGTGAACTCGTGGGTCTTCACTCTAGTCTTCATTATTCGCACAATCACACCGGGAAAAGGACACAAGGTCTTCTATGATTAACTGCCATAAGCCTTCAGAACTAAGTGGCCTTGACCCCTGACCCTTAACCTTTGCCAGGTCTCCTATAGCAGAGTTCCTTCTGGCGGGGGGTCGCAGTATGACCTGGCTGGTGGGTAACAAGCTGATCACCATAACGACCAGCGGTGGGGTCAGGAGCCAGGCCCTACTGGGATGGACATGGCTGAGAGGCTGGGAGGAGGGGGAGAGATGACCAGGTAACCACCACACACACAGTAACCCACCCACACAACACGTAACCCACCCACACAGTAACCCACCCACACACACAGTAACCCACCCACACCCACACACACAGTAAACCCATACACACACACACAGTAACCCATATACACACACACAGTAACCCATATACACACACACAGTAACACACACACACACACACAGTAACACACACACACCACACGTAACCATATACACACACACAGTACCCATAATACACACACACAGTAACCCATATACACACACACACTAACCCATGTACACACACGGTAACCCATATACACACACACACACACACTGTAACCCATATACACACACACACACACACACACGGTAACCCATATACAGTGGGGAAGAACAAGTATTTGATACACTGCCGATTTTGCAGATTTTCCTACTTAAAAAGCATGTAGAGGTCTGTAATTTTTTATCATAGGTACACTTCAACTGTGAGAGACGGAATCTAAAACAAAAATCCCGAAAATCACATTGTATGATTTTTAAGTAATTAATTTGCATTTTATTGCATGACATAAGTATTTGATACATCAGAAAAGCAGACTTAATATTTGGTAACAGAATCGTTTGTTTGCAATTACAGAGATCATACGTTTCCTGTAGTTCTTGACCAGGTTTGCAACAACTGCAGCAGGGATTTTGGCCAACTCCTCCATACAGACCTTCTCCAGATCCTTCAGGTTTCGGGCTGTCGCTGGCAATACGAACTTTCAGCTCCCTCAAAAGATTTTCTATTGGGTTTCATGTCTTGGAGACTGGCTAGGCCACTCCAGGACCTTGAGATACTTCTTACGGAGCCACTCCTTAGTTGCCCTGGCTGTGTGTTTCGGGTCGTTGTCATACTGGAAGACCCAGCCACGACCCATCATCAATGCTCTTACTGAGGGAAGGAGGTTGTTGGCTAAGATCTCGCAATACATGGCCCCATCCATCCTCCCCTCAATACGGTGCAGTCGTCCTGTCCCCTTTGCAGAAAAGCATCCCCAAAGAATGATGTTTCCACCTCCATGCTTCACGGTTGGGATGGTGTTCTTGGGTTGTACTCATCCTTCTTCTTCCCTCAAACACGGCGAGTGGAGTTTAGACCAAAAAAGCTCTATTTTTGAATCATCAGACCACATGACCTTCTCCCATTCCTCCTCTGGATCATCCAAGATGGTCATTGGCAAACTTCAGACGGGCCTGGACATGCGCTGGCTTGAGCAGGGGGACCTTGTGTGCGCTGCAGGATTTTAATCCATGACGGCGTAGTGTGTTTACTAATGGTTTTCTTTGAGACTGTGGTCCCAGCTTCTCTTCAGGTCATTGACCAGGTCCTGCCGTGTAGTTCTGGGCTGATCCCTCACCTTCCTCATGATATTGATGCCCACGAGGTGAGATCTTGCATGGAGCCCCAGACCGAGGTGATTGACCATCATCTTGAACTTCTTCTATTTTCTTCTATTTTCTAATAATTGCGCCACAGTTGTTGCCTTCTCACCAGCTGCTTGCCTATTGTCCTGTAGCCCATCCCAGCCTTGTGCAGGTCTACAATTTTAATCCCTGATGTCCTTACACAGCTCTCTGGTCTTGGCCATTGTGGAGAGGTTGGAGTCTGTTTGATTGAGTGTGTGGACAGGTGTCTTTTTTATACGAGTTCAAACAGGTGCAGTTAATACAGGTAATGAGTGGAGAACAGGAGGGCTTCTTAAAGAAAAACTAAACAGGTCTGTGAGAGCCGGAATTCTTACTGGTTGGTAGGTGATCAAATACTTATGTCATGCAATAAAATGCAAATGAATTACTTAAAAATCATACATGTGATTTTCTGGATTTTTGTTTTAGATTCCGTCTCTCACAGTTGAAGTGTACCTATGATAAAAATTACAGACCTCTACATGCTTTGTAAGTAGGAAAACCTGCAAAAATCGGCAGTGTATCAAATACTTGTTCTCCCCACTGTATATATACACACACACACACGCACACACGGTAA
>NW_019946354.1:27926-31893 GCF_002910315.2 Salvelinus sp. IW2-2015 | reverse complement strand
GCGGACCCTACGTTAGAAGCTATCTATATAGACACTACAGAGAGACCCTACGTAGAGCTATCTACAAGAGGACACTATAGAGGCCCTACGTAGAGCTATCTTATATAGACACTATAGAGGACCCTACGTAGAGCTATCTACATAGAGACACTATAGGAGACCCTACGGTATGAGTGACCCATAGAGGACCTATAGAGCTCTATTGGGTAGGAGTGGGGGTCCTCTATAGTGTCTCTATGTAGATAGCTATACGTAGGGTCTCTCTATAGTGTCTCTATGTAGACAGCTCTATGTAGGGTCTCTATAGTGTCATTGTGTAGATACGCTATGTAGGGTCCTCTTATAGTGTCTCTATGTAGATAGCTCTTCTATGTAGGGTCCTCTATAATGTCTCTATGTAGATAGCTCTACTGTAGGGTCTCACGCATAGCATCATTACATGGAGACACTATAGGAGGGGCCCTACGTATGAGCTGTCTACATAGACCTATAGAGGACCTACGTAGACACTGATAGAGGGCCCCTACGATAGAGCTATCTACATAGACACTATAGGGCCCTACGTAGAGCATATCTACCATAGAGGACACATAGAGACCTATGTAGACACTATCAGAGGGACCCTACATAGAGCTATTCTACATAGACACTCATACAGAGGGCCTACGTAGAGCTTCCGACATAGAGGACCACAATAGAGGACCCTACGTAGACACTATGAGGACCTACATAGAGCTTATCTACATAAGAGACGCTATAGAGGACATACATAGAGCGCTTTTTCTGACATAAGAACCTAGGAGAAGACCTCTAGACTATCTCACAAAAGGGACACTATAGAGGACCTACGTAGACACTATTCGAGTACCCTACGCTAGAGCTACTACATAGCAGACACAAAGAGGGCCCTACGTAGAGCTATCTACATAGCTTAGGTAGGGCCTCTATATGTCTATCTACATAGAGACCACTATAGAGGCCCTACATAGAGGTGTCTATACTAGAGACACTAGAGGCCTACGTCAGAGTCTACATAGCAACATAGACGACCCTACGTAGACAACTATAGAAGGACCTACATAGGAGCTATCTACATAGACACTATAGGGCCCTACGTAGAGCTATCTACATAGAGACACATAGAGGGCCCTACGTAGAGCTATCTACATAGCAGGTAGGGCCTCTATATGCTATCTACATAGAGACCACTATAGAGGACCCTACATATAGAGCTTAATCTACATAGACACTATAGAGGACCCTCATAGAGCTATCTACATAGCCTATGTAGGGCCTCTATAGTGTCTCTATCTACCATAGACACTATAGAGGGGCCCTACGTAGAGACTATACTACATTAGAGACACAATGAGAGGACCCTACGTAGCAACTATAGAGGACCCTACATAGAGCTATCTACATAGAGACAGCTATAGAGGACCCTACATAGAGCTATCTACATAGAGCCTATAGAGGTCCATCTCCTCTGGATTTCTAGAGCTACAGTTACATAGAGCCAGGACTAATAACAGGGAACATTATTAGTTGTCTCAACAAGAACATTGATGAATGAAAATGTATTATGCTAGTTCCAATAATTATAATAGAAGCTTTGGAGTTCTAGAATGTTCTGAATCATTGTCTGATTCTAAACCAAACAGAAGTTATAGCAGTTAGCATGCTGAGCTAATTCCTATGATTCACATATCTAACTACAGTTTCTCTTATGTCTCAACCCCCACCATACAGATAGACTGTACATTAGAATGAAGCTCTGTTGTACTCTCAGCAGGGAGGCAGGGAACAGTAGGACTCCTGTCAATTACAGCTCATTTCCCTTTCAGATCAGAGTGTGGGATGCTGCTGAGGCCATGGATACTGCACGTCAAAAAACACTATTCCTTTTCTGCACTGTAGTTACTATACGTAGGGTCCTCTATAGTGTCTGATGTAGAATAGCTCTATGTTAGGGGTCCTCTATAGCTGTTCTCTATGTAGAAGCTCTATGTAAAGTCCTCTATGAGTGTCTCATGTAGATAGCTCTATCCTATGTAGGGTCCTCTATAGTGTCTCTATGTAGACAGCTCTACGTAGGGTCCTCTATAGTGTTTCTGTGTAGATAGCTCTATGTAGGGTCCTCTATAGTGTCTATGTAGATAGCACTATGTAGGGTCCTCTATAGTGTCTATGTAGATAGATAGCTCTATCCTCTATAGTGTCTCTATATAAACTGAACAAAAATATGATTTTACTGAGTTACAGTTCATAGAAGGAAATCAGTCAATTTAAGTAAATTCATTAATCACATGACTGGGAATACAGATATGCATCTGTTGGTCACAGAGAAAGGGTAGGGGTGTGGATCAGAAAACCTATCTGGTGTGACCAGCATTTGCCTCATGCAGCCCGACACAGCTCCTTCGCATAGAGTTGATCAGGCTGTTGATTGTGGCCTGTGGAACGTTGACCCACCTCCTCTTCAATGTCTGTGTGAAGTTGCTGAATATGGGCGGGAACTGGAACACGCTGTCSTATATGTTGATCCAGAGCATCCCAAACATGCTCAATGGGTGACATGTCTGAGTATGCAGGCCATGGAAGAACTGGGACATTTTCAGCTTCCAGGAATTGTGTACAGATCCTTGTGACATGGGGCTGTGTATGATCAAGCTGAAACATGAGGTGATGGCGGTGAATGAATGGCAGGACAACGGACCTCAGGATCTCGTCACGGTATCTCTGTGCATTCAAACTGCCATTGATAAAATGCAATTGTSTTCYMTGTCCGTASTTTATGCCTGCCCATARCATAACCCCACCTCCACCATGCAGCACTCTGTTTACAACGTTGACATCAGCAAAATGCTCGCCCACACAACGCCATACCCGCTGTCTGCTATCCGCCCAGTACAGTTGAAATGGGATTCATCTCTGAGGAGCACACTTCTCCGGTGGCCATCGAAGGTGAGCGTTTGCCCACGGAAGTCTGTTAACGACGCCGAACTGCAGTTCGGTCAAGACCCCGGTGAGGATGACGAGCACTCGCATGAGCTTCCCTGAGATGGTTTCTGACAGTTTCTGCAGAAATTCTTCGGTTGTGCAAAACCCCACAGTTTCATCAGCTGTCCGGGTGGCTGGTCTCAGACGATCCCTCAGTTGAAGAAGCTGGATGTGGAGGTCCTGGGTTGGCGTGGTTACACGTGGTCTGCGGTTGTGAGGCAGGTTGGATGCGGCTTAAGGTAGAGAAATGAACATTACATTCTCGTGCAACAGCTCTGTTGGACATTCCTTCAGTCAGCATGCCAATTGCACGCTCTCTCAAAACGTGAGACATCTCTGGCATTGTGTTGTGCATTTTAGACTGACTTTTTATTTTTATTGTTTATTGTGTTTTAATCAGTTATTTGGTGACGTGAATATATTTACTATAGTTTTATTTAAAACGGATAACGTTTTGTAATGTTTTACTCATTTTATTTGTATGAAATTCACTGAGGTGGATGAGGAGCCTCCACTGATATACATATCCGTCCACAAAAGGATTCTGGTGTTCCCTGCTGATATCAGGGAAGGTTCTAAGAGTTCCTAACAAGGGTCTCTCCTCCTCTCTCTCCTCCTGCTCCTCTCTCTCCTCCTGCTCCTCTCTCCTCCTCCTCTATAACTCCTCCTGCTCTATATCTGCTCCTCCTCTCTCTCCTCCTCCTGCTCTATAATCTCCTCCTGCTCTATATCTCCTCCTGCTCTATATCTCCTCCTGCTTGCTCTCTCTGCTTCTCTTGCTCCTGCTCTCTCTCAGCTCTCAGCTCTCAATCAATTCAGTGTTCAAACGGAATTTATGATTGAGCAGTGAGAAACCATTTCGTTTATATTTCCACGAGCAATGTGAAATAAACCCTCTCTCTTCTCTCTCTCTCTCTCTTCTTGCGCTCTCTGTGGTGTAATGTATACAGTCAATAGCTATTATCTC
>NW_019946354.1:22757-26588 GCF_002910315.2 Salvelinus sp. IW2-2015 | reverse complement strand
TCAGTTTATTGCTGACTTCAGTGTTTTTATAGGTCTTATAACTTCTCGTTCAAGAACACGCAGAGAAAAAGGGGAAAAATCTGTATTATTCATAGTATTTCCTGCGTATAGAAAATGTCTCTGGTAACGTCAGCTATGACTCTATACCCGGTCATGTTATTTCAGACCACATTAATAATGTTCCTGCCTCTGTTCTCTGCTCCTGTAGTCATTCTAAATGATACCAGGAGCCCCAGGCACTGGGTCTGCCAGTAACATCGTCCTCATGTCACTTCTGCCCAGCTGCCAAGCAACTGCAGCCCCAAGATGGCTGGTTTCTACGCACCCTGACATTTATTCCAGTTCGTCCCAATGAGGCTTTGAGCCGGCATGGCCGTGGTGATCAGGACTTCCCTTCATTCATGGATCAATACTGATTCTGCCCGCAGACACGTTTCATTAGCTGGAACCATGTTTCCATCTACAGTAAAGTCATACTGTATAAAAAGCTGTGATGGAAATAGGACATTTCGGTACGATTCTATAAATGCAGACAAATCCTGTGTTAATTGGATATTTTTGTGTCTCTAAACTGAATGGTGGTGGAAACGCCTTTATGCCCACATATTTATATAATAACCATAATTTTGACGTAAACTTGGGAGTCTCACGCCATGATATGGTGTGTGGTCCTCCCACTACGACCGGGGAAACGGCACAGTTTATTGGGCTACAGATTAAATGACCTCGCAGTTTATTAGGCTACAGATTAAATGACTTCCCAGTTTATTAGGCTACAGATTAAATGACTTCCCAGTTTATTAGGCTACAGATTAAATGACTTCACAGTTTATTAGGCTACAGATTAAATGACTTCCCAGTTTATTAGGCTACAGATTAAATTACTGACAGTTTGATGAATTTCACGGTTTATTAGACTACATATTAAATGACTTCCCAGTTTATTAGACTACAGATTAAATGACTTCCAGCATGATGTATTTCACAGGTTGGTGAAAGTGAACAGTGATGGTTGATGGTCCTTTCCAATAAATATTGATGGTCTGATTCTGGTGAGATGGTTGATTGCAGTTTCACAAATAAAAGAATATTCTCTCTTCTCCATAATAATGTCATCGTGTAGACTAGCCTACCCTCCCTGTATCTGCCAGCTATTGGCTAGAGCAGGCGTGCCAAGACCCAGAGGAGCACATGAGCTATTTAACGCAACAGTTTTTGTAACAAA
Organism: Salvelinus sp. IW2-2015; assembly: GCF_002910315.2. NCBI lineage: Eukaryota > Metazoa > Chordata > Actinopteri > Salmoniformes > Salmonidae > Salvelinus > Salvelinus sp. IW2-2015. Next base: position 25,363 of record NW_019946354.1, on the reverse strand, counting down.
ACTATCGGTAGAATTGAGAATGCGATGGAAACACGTTAAACTTTGGGATTTTTATTCTGTACATGAAAACGTTTTGTGTGCACTACGTCATCACACACTGATTTGTATCCGCAACAAGTCAGTTTGGTGGAAACACCACTGGTGGGAAAATGTGCATATTTTCATTATTAATATTCTCATGAAAATATGTCACCGATTGGTTGGAAACCGCTCTTTCTACTCCCCCCTTCCCCGGACCTGTCTGGTTTCTCTCTCTTGGTCTCTCCCTCTCTCACCCTGTTGTTCTCTGTCTCTTTCTACTGCCCCTCCTCCCCTCCCCCGGACCAGTCTGGTTTATCTCTCTTNAATGTTACATCAATACCTATTATCTATCAGTTTATTGCTGACTTCAGTGTTTTTATAGGTCTTATAACTTCTCGTTCAAGAACACGCAGAGAAAAGGGGAAAAATCTGTATTATTCATAGTATTTCCTGCGTATAGAAAATGTCTCTGGTAACGTCAGCTCTGACTCTATACCCGGTCATGTTATTTCAGACCACATTAATAATGTRCCTGCCTCTGTTCTCTGCTCCRGTAGTCATTCTAAATGATACCAGGAYSCCCAGGCACTGGGTCTGCCAGTAACATCGTCCTCATGTCACTTCTGCCCAGCTGCCAAGCAACTGCGGCCCCAAGATGGCTGGTTTCTACGCACCCTGACATTTATTCCAGTTCGTCCCAATGAGGCTTTGAGCCGGCATGGCCGTGGTGATCAGGACTTCCGTTCATTCATGGATCAATACTGATTCTGCCTGCAGACACATTTCATTAGCTGGAACCATGTTTCCATCRACAGTAAAGTCCTACTGTATAAAAAGCGGTGATGGAAATAGGACATTTCAGTACGATTCTATAAATGCAGACAAATCATTTGTTAATTGGATCTTTTTGTGTCTCTAAAATGAATGGTGGTGGAAACGCCTTTATGCCCACATATTTATATAATAACCATCATTTTGACGTAAACTTGGGAGTCTCACGCCATGATATGAGGGGTGGTCCTCCCACTACGACCCGGGAAACGGCACAGTTTATTGGGATACAGATGAAATGACTTCACAGTTTATTAGGCTACAGATTAAATGACTTCACCGTTTATTAGGCTACAGATTAAATTACTTCACCGTTTATTAGGCTACAGATTAAATGACTGACAGTTTGATGAATTTCACGGTTTATTAGACTACAGATTAAATGACTGACAGTTTGATGAATTTCACGGTTTATTAGACTACATATTAAATGACTTCCCAGTTTATTAGGCTACAGATTAAATTACTTCAGTTTATTAGGCTACAGATTAAATTACTTCACAGTTTATTAGGCTACAGATTAAATTACTTCACGGTTTATTAGACTACATATTAAATGACTTCACAGTTTATTAGGCTACAGATTAAATTACTTCACAGTTTATTGGGCTACAGATTAAATGACTTCACCGTTTATTAGGCTACAGATTAAATTACTTCACAGTTTATTAGGCTACAGATTAAATGACTTCACAGTTTTATAGGCTGCAGACCCTTAAATGCTTCACAGTTTCTTAGACTACAGATGAAATTATTCCCAGTTATTTAGGCACAGATTAAAATGGCTTTCACAGTTTTTATTAGTGCTACAGATTAATTGACTTCACAGTTTATTAGCGCTATCAGATTAAATGACTTCACAGTATTGATTGGCTCCAGATTAAATGACTTCACAGTTGCTCTTACAATTGCTTACGTTTGCTCGTAAACTTACATATAGCTAAGTTAATGACTTCATTTTTGGCTATTAATGCAGGTAACAAGAATTATTCCAGTTATAGCTTACGATATGCTACAGATTAGCACAATGATCAAGTTTAACAATGCTTCAGTTTTTGCTACAATTATGACTTCAGTTTGGGCTAACAGATTAAGACTTAGGAACGATTATAAACATTTATAGCACAGTAATCTAATTTATTGGCTAACAGATTAAATGACTTCACAGTTTTAATTAGGCTACAGATAATGACTTCACAGTTTATTAGACTCAGAATTAAAATGCTTCACAGTTTATTGCTACAGTTAAATGACTCGCATTTATTAGGCTACAGATTAAAGACTTTCAACGGTTTTATTGGGACTACAGATTAAAATGCTGACAGTTTGAATGAATTTCACGGTTATTGATTACATATTTAAATTTACTTCAGGTTTATTAACTACAGATTAAATGACTTCAGTTTATTAGGCACAGATTAAATTACTCACAGTTTATTGCGCTACAGATTAAACTGAATTCACATTTAATTGGCTACAGATTAATTACTTCACGGTTTATTAGGCTACAGATTAAATTACTTTCACGGTTTTTCGGCTAACGATTAAATTTAACTTCGTTTTACTACAGAATAATCAGTTTATTAGGCTACAGATTAAATACTTCACAGTTTAGTAGCTCAATGATTAAATGACTTCAAGTTTATATTAGGCTACATTAGGATTACTTATAGTAAGACTTATCCAGTTTTATAGGCTACAGATTAACATGACATTCCCAGTTTTATTAGGCCTACATGATTAAATTCGCTTCC
>NW_019946354.1:14825-22732 GCF_002910315.2 Salvelinus sp. IW2-2015 | reverse complement strand
GTTGATTGGGCTACAGATTAATGACTTACAGTTGATTGGGGCTCAGATAAAATGACGTTCACAGTTTATAGGCTACAGATTAAATGACTTCACAGTTTATATTTAGGCTACCAGATCTAAATGACTTCAAGTTGATTGGGCTACAGATTAAGACTTACAGTATTTATTAGGCTACAGATTAAATGACTTACAGTTTATTAGCTAGAAGAATTAAATGACTTCACAGTTATAGGCTAGATTAAGATGACTTCCAGTTTATAGACTACAGATAAATTTACTTCCCAGTTTATATAGGCTTACAGATTAAATGGCTTCACAGTTTATTAGCTACAGATTAAATGATGTCACAGTTTATTAGGCTAGATTAATGACTTCACGTTGATTGGGGCTACAGATTAATGACTTCACAGTGTATTGGGCTAACAGATTAATGTACTTCCCAGTTTTTAGCTACAGATTAAATACTTAACAGTTTTTAGGCATACAGATTAAATGACTTCACAGTTTCATTAGGCTACAGATTAAATGACTTCACAGTTTTATTAGGTCTACAGATAATGACTTCACAGTTTATTAGGACTACAGTTAAAACTTCACAAGTTTATTAGGCTACAGTTAAATGACCTCGCAGTTTATTAGGCTACAGATTAAGGAGACTTCACGTTATTGGGCTACAGATTAAATGGACTGACAGTTTGATGGAATTTCAACGGTGTTAATTAGATTACATATTAAATTACTTCAGTTTATTAGACTACAGATTAAATGACTTCCAGTTTATTTTTTTTTTGCACAGAATTAAATTACTCACCAGTTTATTGGGCTACAGATTAAACTGAATTCACAGTTTTTGGCTACAGATTAATTACTTCACGGTTTATTAGGCTACAGATTAAATTACTTTCACGGTTTTTAGGCTACACGATTTAAATTACTTCACGGTTTATTAGGCTACAGATTAAATTAGTTCCACCCAGTTTATTGTAGGCTCAGATAAATGACTTCACAGTTTATTGACTACTTTAATGACTTACAGTTTATTAGGCTACAGATTAAATGATCTCCAGTTTTATTAGGTAACAGATTAAATGAATTCCCAGTTTATTAGGCTAAGATTAAATTATTCCCAGTCTTTTAGGTACAGATTAAAATAACTTACAGATTAAATGACTTGCAGCATGATGTATGTCACGGGGTGGTGAAAGTGAACAGTGATGGTTGAATGGTCCTTTCTGATAAATATTGGATGGTGATTTCTGGGTGAGTATGCTTGATTGAGTTCAAAATAATAATATTCTCCTCTTCTCATAATATGTATTGTATAGACTAGCTACCTCCCTGTATGTGCAGCTATTGGCTAGGAGACGTGCCACAAGACCAGAGGAGCAAATGAGCTCTTTAACGCAACAGTTTTGTTAACAAAATATGGTAGATGAGAATGCGATGGAAAACACGTTAACTTTTAGATTTTTATTCTGTTAAATGAAACCGTTTTGTGGTGCACTAACGTCAATCACCACTGATTTGTATCAGCAAAAGTCAGTTTGTGGAAAACATGGTGGGACAAAAATGTTTTGCATATTTCATTATAATATTCTCATGAATATTCACTGATTGGTTGGAAACCGCTCTTTCTACTCCCTTCCGGACCTGTCTGGTTTCTCTCTCTTGGTCTCATCTCTCACCCTGTTGTTTCTCTGTCATCTTTCCTTACTCTGCCCCCTCCCTCCCTCCCCGGACTGTCTGGTTCCTTTCTTGGTCACGTCTCCTTCTCACCCTGTTGTTCTCTGTCTCTTTCTCTGCCGCCCTCCTCCCCTCCCTGGCTGTCTGGTTCCTTTCTATCTCTACTCCCCCGCCTCCTGCCCGGATCCTCTAATCTCACTCTAGAGCTGATGGTCTGTCTGGTTTTCTCTTCTTGGTTCTCGCCTCATAGCACTCTCTCTCTCTCTGTCTTCTGTTTGTCTCCTCTGGCAGGGTTGTCAGGTGTTCTTTCTGCTGTTGACAGGGGGTTTTATTCAGCCGTGTGTGTGTGTGGTGTGTGACTATTAGAAACCTATTGGTTTTGGCAGTAAATCACCTGAACAAAGGATTTTAAAGCTGAACAGTTTGATTTACCACCTTGGATTATTTCCTTCTGTTGATTCCTGTTTTGATCATCAATTTCATGAACCCTGATTTGACTCAGAGGTACAGAGAGACGGAGACAGAACCTGTCTGATACAACAACACACACCACCCACACACACACACACAACACACAGGCCCCTGGTGATTTTGCTGTAAGTTGGGCTTCCTCTGTGTCTGCTGGGTCAGATGAACAGTCTGACAGATCAGACTCCTGCTAAGTGGTCCCTTCCTCTCTCTCTCTGAATGGAGAGATGAATTAGCTAACCAGGAGTGGCTGTGATGATGTTCTCTAGGGTGGTGTACTCCTGTAAAGACAGGAGATGAGATCATGATTCTCTGAGAAGCAGCATGATAGTCTGGTTAATGTCACAGCTAGTTTAGAAGCATCATGACAGTGTCTGTAAATCGTCACAGGTAGTTTAAAAGCATCATGATGCCTCCCGAGTGGCGACAGTGGTCTAAGGCCCTAGAGATCCTGGTTCGACGTCCAGACGCGACGAGAGGGCCCGTGGGCGGCGCACAATTGGCCCAGCGTCGTCGGGTTTTTTTAAGGGGAGGGTTTGGCCGGCAGGGATTCTTGTTCATCAACCTAGCGCTCCTGTGGCGGGGCGGGCACAGTCACGCTGACGCAGGTTGTACAGTGTTTTCGAACAATTGGTGCGGCTGGCTTCCGGGTTGGATCGCGCGGTGGTCAAGAAGCATGCGGCTTGGTTAGGGTTTGTGTTTCGGAGGACGCATGGCTTCGACTTCGCCTTCCAGAGTCCATAGGAGAGTGCAGCGATGAGACAAGCTGTAACTATACCAATGGATACCACAAAATTGGGGAGAAAAAGGGGTGAAATTTTTAAAATATAAAGAAATGGCAGCTCAATGACGGTGTCTGTGAATCGTCACGGCTAGTTACAAACATTTCATATCATGGTTAGAGGGATATGGAGCGTAAGAGAATATACGTAATTTGAGAGCAAGAAGAGGATGGGTGAGAGAGGCCAGAGCAGGGATGGGGAGAGAGGCAAAGAGCGGGTGGGGTGAGAGAGGCCAGAGAGGGATGGGGTGAGAGAGGGATGGGTGAGAGAGTACAGGAAGAGAGAGAGAAGAGGAGAGGTTCATAAACTTGGTTCATACTGTAGTTCAGTCACAGTGGACAAGGAGAAAGAATGATCACCACAGCAACCTTGCACAATCTGCTGTTCTTCTTCTCTCTCTCGCTCTCCTTGTTCCTCCTCGGTTCTTCCTTTCTCCCCCCCATCTCATTCTCCCCCTTCCTCTCACTTCCCATCTCACTTCTCTTCCGCAGATGGCAATAAATAAAAAAATTCAAACGTGACATGATTTTGCACTCTGTGGCCGTGGCGTTGCCTTGCCAGCCGTGACGTTGGGGCCATTCAAACAAGTGAAAAATTAGCATTAAGCTAACGGACACTACATTTTGATGTGGTCATTCTCGGGGTTGGGGAGGTGGAAGCAGGGGGTGGGGGCAGAGTCGGGGGTTGGGAGCAGAGGGGTTGGGGGTCAAAGGCAGGGGAGTGGGCAGGGTTGGGTGGGGAGACAGGGGGGTGGAGGGGCTGAGGCGGGGTTGGGGGCTGAGGAGGGTGGAGAAGGTTGGGGGTACGTAGGTTGATGAGGATGAGGTACAGGAGGTCTGATGAGGACTGGGTACAGGAGGTCTGATGAGGATGAGCGTACAGAGGTAGAATGAGGATGGAGCGTGATGAGGACTGAAGGTCGGGCTGGAGGACTGAGGTCAGGAGGTATGAGGATGAGTAAGGTCGTAAGGAGTCTGATGAGATATTATATGTGTGTTCCTCAGGAACTGGAGAACTGAGGAAGCAGCAGAGATGCACCCTCAATCATGTGCAGAGTGTAGCGGCATCAAGAGAAACTACAGGTACTGGCTAACCCCTAACAACCTAAACACTAAGATCTCAACTGATGGAGCAGTGTGAAGCATTCAACAGGAAATACAGGTACTGAAGCGCTAACCTCAACCCTAAACACTAAGCCTCTCATATGATGGCAGAGTGCTGAGGCATCACAGAGAACTACAGGTATGAAGCCTAACCTTACACCTTAAACGCTAACCCTCATACTGATGGGCAGAGTGGTGAGAGCATCACAGAGAAACTTAAGGTATGAGCTACCTACAGACCCTAAACCTACCCTCAACTGTGGCAAGTGAGAGACGAGAATACGTCTGAAGCACAAACCCAAACACAATGATGCAGGTGAAGCATCGAGAAACTACAGGTACTGAAGCCTAACCCAATAGCTTGGAATTTTTTTGTTTTCTGTAGTGACACCTCTCTCTCTCTCTGGGTGAAGCAGCAGATCTAGATTTTTCCATTACTTATGATCACAACCAAACCAGTCTCACACACAACACAAGCACACACACACACACCACCAACACTTCTGTATTAATAACAGGTCTTATATTCACATGGTTCTGTATACAGTACTTAATATTCCACGTGGTTCTGTATTAATAACAGGTCCGTTATATTCACTGGTTCTGTATTAATAACAGGTCCGTTATATTCCACGTGGTCCTGTATTAATACAGGTCCTTATATTCCACGTGGTTCTGTATTAATAACAGGTCCATTATATTCACATGGTTCTGTATTAATAACAGGTCCGTTATATTCCACATGGTTCTGTATTAATAACAGGTCCGTTATATTCCACGTGGTTCTGTATTATTAACAGGTCCGTTATATTCACATGGTTCTGTATTAATAACAGGTCCAGTAGTGTTCTATTTACAAAACTATGATGAGGATACTGTATATCGTGTTAAATGGTTGCTATGATCCACACTGTTATTAAAAGGTATTCTCTCCTAAAGAATAGACTAGAGTGGAGAGTTACATTCTCAACAATGGAAACTATTTGATCACAGTTCTATTTGATCACAGTTCTGTTGGATCGCAGTTCCGTTGGATCACAGTTCCGTTGGATCACAGTTCCGTTGGATCACAGTTCCATTGGATCACAGTTCTATTGAATCACAGTTCCATTGGATCACAGTTCCATTGAATCACAGTTCTATTTGAATCACAGTTCTATTGAATCACACTTCCATTGGATCACAGTTCTATTTGAATCACAGTTCTATTTGATCACAGTATTGTAATTACAGATCTCTCCTCTTGAACATGAAGAGCATTCTTCTCATAAAGACATGGGATGCATCCCAAATGGCAACCTATTCCCTTTATAGTGCACTACTTTAGTCCAGACCCCTATGGGCCCCTATGGGCCCTGGTCAAAAGGAGTGCACTATAAAGGATGCCTTTGGGACGCAGACAGAATCATTGTTAATCAAATGTAATATAATGTATCAGCTTGGCAGAAACAGCTGAAGATGTCAGTGTGCTGTTGACAGATATTGGTTATGGCTGGGTGGGAGAGATCCTACAGATGGTTGAAACAGATATTGGTCATATGGCTGGGTGGGAGAGATCACGCATGTTGACAGATATTGGTCATGGCTGGGTGGGAGAGATCCAACAGCATGTTGACAGATATTGGTCATGGCTGGGTGGGAGAGATCCAACAGCAATGTTGACAGATATTGGTTCTGGCTGGGGTGGGAGAGTCCAACAGCATGTTGACAGATATTGGTCTGGCTGGTGGGGAGAGATCCACAGCATGTTGACAGATATTGGTCATGCACTGGCTGAGTGGGGGATCCAACAGCATGTTGACAGATATTGGTCATGGTGGCTGGGGGAGATCTACAGCATATGAAGATATTGGTCATGGCTGGCTGGGGGAGATCCTACAGCATGTTGACAGATATTGGTCATGGCTGGCTGGGGGAGATCCTACAGAATGTTGTTGGCTGGCTGGATGTGCACAGACACACACACATTGCTCTCAGATCCTACAGTATCTAGATGACTGACTGACTGACTGGTGTGAGAAACCCTGAGTCTAGATTGATTCACACACCACATCTTCATTCTCCCTTTCTACCCGGCAACAGGGACCACCTGGTATACCCACCCCTAAAGTGATATACTAACCCATACTGCTATTAAACCCAGCCATACATCTAGTCTAACCCGTTATCAAAACCAGTCTGTGTTTAAACCTACCCTAGATCAGACCATCTGTTTCTCTGTGACCAGTGTCAAAGCCTACCGTACATCACACTCATAACCTGACAACCACAAAGGATCTGACATAAACCAGACTGGATCTATGGTATGGGAGCTGGTCTCAAGTAGAGACCGTTCTGGAAACCAGGGTCACACATTCAGTCTCTGGAAATCCGTCAGTTTCAGAGATAAAACTCGCTTGTATTTATTTCTAAGCCCAACTCAGTGGCCTTTGTGGTTTTAGTGTCCGTCCTGAGATTGGAAGGTTAGGAGTTCCGGCCGAGTCGTACCAAAGATTGTAAAAATGGGACCAGATGCGTCTCTGCTTGGCACTCGGCATTAAGAAAATAGATTGAAGGTAAAGCCCTRAGATAGACTAGCGTTCTGTCTAGGGGGTGTACTGGTACATCAAGCTGCGTCATGCTACAGAAACAGGAGATGGGCTCCTGCCCTATGAGCCATTCTGGCTACTTCCTTACTTCAGAAAGAAAACACCACCTGTACGTTTAACCATTTATTAGAAAAGATTACAATGCATGTCTAAGAGTTAGGGCTCTGATCCTTCAGGGTAGCTCACTGCCAGAACCAAGCGTTAGGAGTTAGGACTCTGCTCCTTCAGGGTAGCGCACTGCCAGAACCAAGCGTTAGGACTCTGCTCTTTCAGGGTAGCTCACTGCCAGAACCAAGCGTCAGGACTCTAGGGTCTCTATCTTGAACGTGCCATAACTCTTTCACCTGGTTGACAGATCTGTCTCTACTGGGGACCAGCTACCATACCACAGAGACCAACATGCATATTAAGACCTCTCTCTCTCCTCTCTCAGTAGCACAAGTTTGAGTTCACTTAAGGCAATGTTGTTGGGTTTACATGAACCTTTGCTAGAGGCGGTTTGTTTGATGGCTTTCATGGGTTCTTCAGTGCCTTTATCTAGCATGATACCTACAATGATATTGTATTATGGACACTTACATGTAAACAGTACGTATGCACTCAGCGATGAAGAATTAACAATGGAACATCAGTCATCATAACAAGAACTAGCACTGCCTGGTCTCCATTTCCTGTTACGCTACCTGCATGCTGAGCACGGGCGGCACCTGCTAACCCCTGTTCAACACGGACGCTGGCAACCAATGACAAGATCCTGGAACTCGTCACGGCTCTGGTTTCTCGTCAGCGCTTGAGGGCCAGGTCTGAGTTATGGGCCGCCCACTCCTGCATCGGCACGGATTCTCAAACCGGTCACGGATTATGAGCCATAATCCTCTACTGCTTGTGTGTGGAGCTACATTAGTTCCATCAGTATTGGAATTCTGAGTGTGGAGCCTACATTAGTTCCGTCAGTATTGGAATTCTGAGTGTGGAGCCTACATTAGTTCCATCAGTATTGGAATTCTGAGTGTGGAGCCTACATTAGTTCCGTCAGCATTGGAATTCTGAGTGCGAGCCTACATTAGTTCCATCAGTATTGGAATTCTGAGTGTGGAGCCTACATTAGTTCCGTCAGTATTGGAATTCTGAGTGTGGATCCTACATTAGTTCCGTCAGTATTGGAATTCTGAGTGTGGACCTACATTAGTTCCATCAGTATTGGAATTCTGAGTGCGGAGCCTACATTAGTTTCCATCAGTATGGAAAATAAATTTTTTTTTTTTTTTTTTTTCAATTTTTTT
>NW_019946354.1:0-12262 GCF_002910315.2 Salvelinus sp. IW2-2015 | reverse complement strand
GAGTACCCTGAAGGAGCAGAGTCCTAACGCCTAACCGGGTTCTGCAGTGAGCTACCCTGAAAGCAGAGTCCTACTCTTGGTTCGGCAGTGAGCTACCCTGAAGAGTAGAGTTCTAACGCTTGGTTCTGGCAGTGAGCTACCCTGAAGGAGCAGAGTCCTAACGCTTGGTTCTGGCATGAGCTACCCTGAAGGAGCAGAGCGTCCTAACGCTTGGTTCTGGCAGTGAGCTACCCTGAAGAGAGCAAGTCCTAACGCTTGGTTCTGGCAGTGAGCTACCCTGAAGGAGCAGAGTCCTAACGCTTGTTTCTGGCAGTGAGCTACCCTGAAGGAGCAGAGTCCTAACGCTTGGTTCTGGCAGTGAGCTACCCTGAAGGAGCAGAGTCCTAGCCTAACGCTTGGTTCTGGCACTGAGCTACCCTGAAGGAGCGAGAGCTAGCCTAACGCTTGGTTCTGGCAGTGAGCTACCCTGAAGAGCAGAGTCTACTCCTAACGCTTGTTCTGGCAGTGGCTCCCTGAAGGAGCAGATCCTAACGCTTGGTTCTGCAGGGACTACCCTGAAGGAGCAGAGTCCTAACGCTTGGTTCTGGCACTGAGCTACCCTGAAGGAGCAGATCCTAAGCCTAACGCTTGGTTCTGGCATGAGCTACCTGAAGAGCAAGATCCTAAAGCCTAACGCTTGGTTCTGGCAGTGAGCTACCCTGAAGGAGCAGAGTCCTAACCTAACGCTTGGTTCTGGCAGTGGCTACCCTGAAGGAGCAAGTCCTAACTCTCTTGTTCTGCATGGCTACCCCCCCCCCATGAAGGAGTCAGGGGTATTGAACTCTGACCCTATGAGGTCCAGACTACTTCTGGTTGTCTGTCGTACCTGATAATTCATTGCTCCCGTCTAGTGTTCTAGGTCTAAATCAGTCCCTGATTAGAGGGGCAGAATGACAAGTTAAAGAGCAGTGGGACTGGCTTGGAGGGCCAGATTTAGAATATCGGAGTGACAGATTTAGAATTTGATTTTAGTCATTTTAAAGTATATTGAGTTAGGATTGGGCCTCCCGAGTGGCACAACGGTCTAAGGCACTGCAGTGCTAGAGGCATCACTACAGACTCGGGTTCGATCCCAGGCTGTATCACAACCGGCTGTGATCGGGAGTCCCATAGGGCGGTACACAACTGACCCAGTGTCGTCCGGGTTAGGGGAGGGTTTGACCTGAGGGGATTTACTTGGCTCATCGCGCTCTAGCGACTCCTTGTGGCGGGCCGCACGCCTGCAGGCTGGCCTCAATCGTCAGGTGAACGGTGTTTCCTCCGACACATTKGTGCGGCTAGCTTCCGGGTTAAGTGGGCGGGTGTTAAGAAGCGTGGTTTGATGGGTCATGTTTCGGAGGATGCATGTGTCAACCTTTGCCTCCCGAGGCTGTTGGGGAGTTGCAGCAATAAGACAAGATCGAAATTGGGGAGAAATAATTTTTAATTGGACCCCCCGCGGGCCTGGTTGACCCCCCGGTGTAGAGAGAACRTGATTAGCTGCTATGTAGACAGAGGAATCATTTCAGAAATATACAGGGCCTTCGGAAAGTACTCAGACCGCTTGACTTTTTCCACATTTTGTTACGTTACAACCTTATTTTAAAATGGATGAAATAAATAAAAATACCCAGCAATCCACACACAATACATCACAATACCCCATAATGACAAAGCGAAAACAGGTTTTTGGGGAATTTTTGAAAATGTATTAAAGAAACTTATGGGATCTGAATACTTTACRTAAGTATTCAGACCCTTTGCTATGAGACTCGAAATTGAGCTCAGGTGCATCCCTGTTTCCAATGAACCTTCCAGAAGGACAACCCTCATTACAGCACTCCACCAATCAGGCCTTTATGGTTGGGTGGCCAGACGGAAGCCACTCCTCAGTAAAAGGCACATGACAGCCCGCTTGGAGTTTGCCAAAAGGCACCTAAAGACTCAGACCTTGAGAAACAAGATTCTCTGGTCTGATGAAACCAAGATTGAACTCGTTGGCCTGAATGCCAAGCATCACRTCTGGAGGAAACCTGGCACCATTCCTACGGTGAAGCATGGTGGTGGCAGCATCATGCTGTGGGGATGTTTTTCAGTGGCAGGGACTGGGAGACTAGTCAGGATCGAGGCAAAGATGAATGGGAGCAAAGTACAGAGAGATCCTTGATGAAAACCTGCTCTAGAGTGCTCAGGACCTCAGACTGGGGCGAAGGTTCACCTTCCAACAGGACAACGACCGTAAGCACACAGCCAAGACAACGCAGGAGTGGCTTCAGGACAAATCTCTGAATGTCCTTGAGTGCTCCAGCCAGAGCCCGGACTTGAACCCGATCGAACATCTCTGGAGAGACCTGAAAATAGCTGTGCAGCAACGCTCCCCATCCAACCTGACAGAGTTTGAGAAGATCTGCAGAGAAGAATGGGAGAAACTCCCCAAATACAGGTGTGCCAAGCTTGTAGCGTCATACCCAAGAAGACTCGATGCTGTAATCGCTACCAACGGTGCTTCAACAAAAGCTGATAAAGGTCGAACTTACGTAAATCTGATATTTTATTTTTTTCTAAATTAGCAAATATTTCAAAAAAAATAATTTTTTTGCTTTGTCATTATGGGGTATTGATGTGTAGATTGATGATGGGAAAAAAATGATAATACATTTTAGAGTACGGCTGTAACAAACAAAAATTTGAAAAGTCAAGGGGTCTGAATACTTTCCGATGCACTGTACATAATATATCTAACAGACTCTTTTCGTTTAGACTGCTGCTGCAAACCTGAGTATAACAGGGTAAAGCTGTATAGGTGGCGACGCTGTAGGAAGTATATATTGAGTTCTGTTGTGAGCCTATGTATCGGTAGTGACAAGGTAATACTACATGAGATGTGAAACTGCTATGTATCGGTAGTACAAGGTAACTACATGAGATGTGAAAACTGTAAGCGGTTAGGACAGGTAAACTAATGAGAATGTGAAAACTGTATGATCGGTAGTAAAGGTAATACTAAATGAGATGTGAAACTGTATGTATCTGGTAGTGACAAGGTAATACTACATGAGATGTGAAACTGTAATGTACGTTAGTGACAAGGATACTACATGAGATGTGAAACTGTATGTATCGGTAGCGACAAGGTAATAGCTACATTGATGATTGTGAAACTGTATGTATCGGTATGACAAGTAATACACATGAATGTGAAACGTACTGTTATCGTAGTGACAAGGTAATACTACATGAGATAGATGGAACTGATATGTATCGGTAGTGACAAGGTAATCTACATGAGATGTGAAACGATGTATCGGTATGACAAGTATACCATGAGATGGAATGATGATCGTATACAAGGTAATACTACATGAGATGTAAAACTGTATGTATCGGTAGTTGACAAGGTAATAACTACATGAGATGTGAAACTGTATGTTATCGGTAGTGACAGTAATACACATGAGATCGTGAATATGTATCGGTAGTACAAGTAATACATGATGTAAATGACTGTAACTTATGACAAGTAATACACTTGAATGGAAACTTAGTATGTAGTGACAAGTAATACTACATGAGATGTGAAACTGATATGTATCGTAGTGACAAGTAATACTACATGAGATGTGAAACTTTATGTATCGGTACTGACAAAGTAATACTACATGAGAGTTGAAACTGATGTGATCGTAGTGACAAGAGTATACTGACATGAGATAAACTGCTATGTATCGGTAGTGACAAATAATACTACATGAGATGTGAAACTGTATTGTAATCGGTAGTGACAACGTAATACTACATGATAGTGAAACTTATGTATCGGTAGTGACAAGTAATACTTACATGAGATGTAAACTGTATGTATCGGAGTAGACAAGGTAATACACATGATGTGAAACTGTATGTATCGTAGTGACAAGGTAATACTACATGAGATGTGAAACGTATGTATCGTAGTGACAAGGTAATACTACATGAGATGTAAACTGTATGTATCGGTAGCTGACAAGTAATACTACATGAGATGTGAAACTGTATGTATCGGTAGTGACAAGGTAAACTACATGAGATGTGAAACATGTATGTACAACGGCGATTCTAAGTGGAGTCAAATCGGAAACCCACGTGCGCAGCGGTGACGAAGGTCAATGTACAAAGTATACTACATGAGATGTGAAACTGTATGTATCGGTAGTGACAAGTAATACTACATGATATGTGAAACTGTTGTATGCAGGTAGTGACAAGGTATACTACATAGATGTGAAACTGCTATTTATCGTAGACAAAGGAATACTAATGAGATGTGAAACTGTATGTATCTGTATGACAGGTAATTACTACATGAGATGTGAAACTGTATGCATCGGTAGTGACAAGTACTAATAGAGTGAAACTATGTATCCGATAAAGTAATACATGAGATGTGAATGTGTATCAGTGATCCACTGATGTGGATAGTAGCTTGTTGTTGTCTTCTGAGTGATCTATATGAGTAGTGAAGCTATATCAGTAATGATGTTTCATATATATATAGATAATATAATTATATCTCGGTAGCGACTCACCTCCTCGGTCATCTGACAGCCTCACAGCGTATTTCCTCAGCCAAGCTGTCACTGCTGCGTGCGACTACGACGACTATGGAGGGGAATAACAACAATGACATGCCTCAAATACTTCAGCTTCAGGTCCAACCGCTAGACAGAGGAGGGAGGGGAATAAAACCAACAATGACATGCCTCAAATACCTCAGCTTCAGTCCAACCGCGCTAGACAGAGGAGGGAGGGGAATAAAACCAACAATGACATGCCTCAAATACTTCAGCTTCAGGTCCAACCCGGCTAGACAGAGGAGAGGGAATAAAAACCAACAATGACATGCCTCAAATACTTCAGCTTCAGTCCAACCGCTAGACAGAGGAGGAGGGAATAATAACAACAAGACATGCCTCAAATACTTCAGCTTCAGGTCCAACCCGGCTAGACAGAGGAGGGAGGGAATAAAACCAACAATGACATGCCTCAAATACTTCAGCTTCAGGGCCAACCCGGCTAGACAGAGGAGGGGAATAAAAACCAACAATGACATGCCTCAAATACCTCAGCTTCAGGGCCAACCCGGCTAGACAGAGGAGAGGGGAATAAAACCAACAATTCTTGCTCATGCCTCTCTTCCCTTTAGACACAATGGATCAGAGAACCCCCTCAGCAGCTATTAGACATAGCCTCAAATAGCACTGACCCGTTCTGTTCAAAGCAATACCACATATGGTTGTCATGCAGAATATCTCAGCACACCACTCTTCTCTCTTCAGACACATGCAAAACAATGTAACAACCATCGTGATGATCACACTTAGCATCCCACCATATTGGATGTATTGTTCCACACTAAAGCTCCATGTCTGAAGGGTTATGTCCTTCTCATTAACTCTAGCTCTATACTAACATGCAGTAGCAGTAAGTGTTCTGGTCCATGGCTCTTCTATTTAACGCAGGTTATATCCATTCTATAACTCTAGCTCTATACCAGACAGTATCAGTAGTGTCTGTCCAGTGGTCTCTCATTAACGCAGGTTATATCCATTCTATTAACTCTAGCTCTATACCAGACAGCAGATATGTCTGTCCAGTCGGTCTTCTCTATTTAAAGCAGGTTATATCCATTCTATTAACTCTGCTCGTATACCAGACAGTAGCAGTAGGTTGTCTCAGTGGTCTCTCTATTTAAGAGCAGTTATATCCATTCTATTACTCTAGCTCTATACCAGACAGTCAGACAGTATGTCTGGTCTAGTGTCTCTCTATTTAAAGCAGGTTATATCCATTCTATTAACTCTAGCTCTATACCAGACAGTAGCAGTAGTGTCTGTGTTACTGTTCTCTTATTAAAAGCAGTTTATTATTCCATCTATTAACTCTAGCTCTATACCAGACGAGTGCAGTAGTGTCTGTCTAGTGGTCTCTCTATTAAAGCAGGTTTATTCACTTCTATTAACTCTAGCTCTATACCAGACAAGTAGCGTCTAGTGTCTGGTCTAGTGTCTCTCTTATTTAAAGCAGGTCTCCCACACAAGTGATCAGGTTCAACAGTCACGAGAATCCTCCAGCACCAGTTAACCTCCATCTTAGCCCCTCTCTCGCTCTCCTCCCTCCCCTCTCCCTCCCTCTCCCCCTCTCGCTCATCTCCCCCCCTCCCCTTCCCTCCTTGCACCCTCCATCCCCCTCTCGCCCTCCCTCCCCTCCCTTGCTCATCTCCTCTATCCTCCTTCTCTCCCTCCCCCTCCCGCCTCCTCCCTCCCTCCTCTCGCTCTCTCCCTCCCCTCTCGCCTCTCCCCCCCCTCACGCTCTCCCTCCCTCCCTCCCTCCCTCCCGCTCTCGCTCCCTCTCCCTCCCTCTCCTTCTCTCTCTCTCGCTCCCTCCCCACCTTGCTCGCTCCCTCCCTCTCGCTCACTCCTCCCTCGCCTCGCTCCCTCGCGCTCGCTCCTTCGCTCGCTCCCTTCCGCCGCCGCCTTCTCGGCTCGCTCTCCCCCTCTTGCTTCGCGTCCCTCTCGCTCACCGCCTTCTCGCTCGCTCCCTTCCGCTCACTCCCTCTCGCCGCTCCTCCGCTCGCTCCCTCATCGCTCCTCTCGCTCGCCTCCCCTTCTGCCCCTCTCGCTCGCTCCCTCTTGCTCGCTCCCTCCCTTCTCGCTGCTCGCTCCCTCCCTTCTCGCTCGCTCCCTCTCGCTCGCTCCCTCTCGCTCGCTCCCTCTCGCTCGGTCCTCCTTGCCTCGCTCCTCCCCTTCTCGCTCGCCTCTCCTCCTCGCTCCCTTCTCGCCCACTCCCCTTCCGCTCCCTCCCTTCTCGCTGTCCTCGCTTCCTCCGCCGCTCCCCTCCCTCCCCCCTACTCCCCCTCTCGCTCGCTTCCTCCGCCAGCTCCCTCCCCACCTCTCTCTCGCTCCCCCCCCGCTCGCTTCCTCCCCCGCTCCCTCCCCCTCTCCCTTACTGTTCTCTCTCCCCTTCTCTCGCCCAATTCTCTCCCTCTCCCTTTCTCTCCTCCCCTTCTGCCCCTCCATTTTCTCAAGCTAATAACACTCCTACAATAGTCGCACTATATACGTTATTGTTTGTTATCTGTAGGCTGAGGTGAAAGTTATAGTTATTTATAACGTTGTGGCAGTATCTAACTTCATATCTCTTTAGACAGCTGGGGTGAATTTAAAACSTAATTATATCAGTAGTCTAACTCCATAATCTCTGTCTCTTTAGGCTGCTGAGGTGAAGAACAAGGACCTGGAGGATAGGATAGAGGGTCTTCAGGCYGACATCGAGGACAGCCAGTCCAAGCAGGGCAACATGAAGGGAGAGCTGAAGAAGTTCATGGACGTCCTGGATGGGAAGATTGATGAGCTGCACGAGTTCAGACAGGGCCTGTCTAAACTAGGGGTGGATAACTGAGGGAGGAAGGGACAGAGGAGAGGAGAGAGGGATGGAGGGATGACCGGTTAGAGATGGAGGGTTTATAAATACCTTCAGGACAGGACTCTGTGGTGCCACTCCCCCAAAGTGGAGACCACACTGAACCAATCAGCTGTAAACACACTACACAGTACAGTACAGAGAGGGAGGGATGGCGAGAAAGAGGGGAGGGGGGGGGATAGAGAGAGGCCAGGGCAGGCAGGGGATCACCTGATGGTTCCATCTGGTGTATCAGTCAGTCAGTGTTCTGGAACTAGAACCTAGAGTCTTCTCTCTGGTTACTGCTCGGTCTCTGTGGGGGGAGACAGGTTCCAGTTCTAGAACAGGTGACAGGTTCTATASTTCTGTCTGTTGTTTCTACAGGCGGAACTAAGAGGGAAGAAAGGGTTTAAAAGGGCTACATGTATTTAAACTACAACAACTAATGCAGTACAGCAACAGTTAAGTAATAATCCCACTGGCCTCTTTATGACATGAGGGAAATATAGAAGATATATACTTTGTAAGACTTGTCTTTATATTGTTGCTTCATGTCGATCTCAGGTGTGTTTAAAGACAGTTTGTTACTTGTTAGTTAATATGCGCATACACGACAAATACATGACACGRYGGTGTCATCAAGTGCCTCAGGAGAACCGGCCAAACTAGACGGATGATGACCATGCATCACCATAGTGACACACTAATTAAATATTGCTATGAAAATTAAAAATGTTTAAACATTATTTAAGGAATCCTAGTAGTGTGACAACCACAACAACAACAGCAACCACGACAGGACAACAACGACCATGACAGGACAACCACAAAGACCACGACAACAACAACCACGACAGGACAACAACAACCATCAACAGACCACGACCGACAACAACCAACGACCACGACAGGACAACAACCAAACAGACACAACACCAACAGACAACAGCGACCACGACAGGACAACAGCAGACCACGACAGGACAACAGCGACCACGACAGGCCAACAGCGACCAGACAGGACAACAGCGACCACGACAGGACAACAGCGAACACGACAGGACAAAAGCGACCACGACAGGACAACAGCGACCACGACAACAGCGACCACGACAACAACAGCGACCACAGACAGACCAAAAGCGACACACACGACAAGACAACAGCGACCACGACAGGCACAAAGCGACCAGACAGGACACAGCGACACGACAGGACAACGCGACCACGACAGGACAACAGCGACCGACGACAAGACAACAGACCACGACAAACGCGACCACTGACAGGAACAACAGCGACCACACACAGCGACCAACGACAGCGACAACAGCGACCACGACAGGACAACAGCAACCAACGCAGGACAACAGCGACCACGAAACCAACGACCACGACAAGGACAACAGCAACCACACGACCACGACAACAACACCCACAACGACCATGACAACAACAACCACAACGACCACGACAGGACAACAGCACACGACAGGACAACAGCAACCACGACAACAGCAACCACGAACAACAACAACCAAGACAGGACGACAACACAAGACAACACAACACAACCACAACGACCACGACAGGACAACAATGACCACAACGACCACGACAGGACAATAATGACCACAACGACCAGACAGGACAATAATGACCACAACGACGACGATAACAACAACAGGACAATAACATCACAACATCAACAACAACAGGACGACAACAGACAGGACGATAACCCCCCCTTTCCAAAAACAACAGGACAAGTAAACCATCAACACGACGACAACAACAGAACATCAACAACAACAGAACAAAATGAAAAGAAGAGGAGAAAAATCTTGTTTGAAAAAGTAGTTCTGTTGATGATGTCATGAGACCGTGAAGCGAATGAACAGATGCTTGGTTCAATAACAGAAGTTTCAAGGATTTAAAGGGTTTCAGTAAACATTAGCCTTTTTCAATCTGCAGTCCAGTCTGCAGGACTGTAATGTAATGCGCATAAGAAATGAAGACGAGGCTCCTTTTTAGAAATGTGAATAGATGAAACCAGGAATTTGTAGTCCGAGGAGGCAGAGCTATGCTAAGCTAAGCTATGCTAGATAACCCATTTGTAACGAGTGCAATGTTTAATGAGGATTTTGCATGTATAATACTTCAGATTTCTTTCTGTCAGTTTTCTAGAACAAAAGTATGAAGTATGTCTTTAAAATCTGTTGTTCATATAGGATATGTGCTTCCTCCATTACTTTGGTCTGTTTTGTTAGTGTGGTCAGTGGGGATATTTTAGGGGGGGACTTGGTTGTTGCTGCTGTCTGGGTGAACTATAAACTAGGAACTATGGGAAAGAATACTTTATGAGAACGACACATGATCTGGGTCTTTAAATCAACCCTGTGAGATCTCTTTTGTTTYAGTTATTTTGCTGTTTTTCTTTGTATTTGTGCCTGTCGTATTTAGTCTCCCTCTATGGAAATGGCCCCAGTATATATGACAACATTACCTTAATGTGTGGATGTTTCGCTACAGATATAATATATGTACCCATTTTTCTGGGCTAAACTTTTATATAATATAATATTTTGGGAGCGGGTATGGTGTAATGATATTATATAGTCCCTCCGTTTAAAAAAAAACAAAAAAAAAACAGAAGTCTACCTTTTGTAGAACGCAGCCATGATGAACTGTATTTGAATATTGTACGACAGCCACCGATACACCAACAGAGACATCTTGTTGTGGGAGATCTGTGAGTAACACCATGATGCAAGTGGATATATTTCTATCACTGTTTTGAGAAATGTTTTCACAAGATGGGAGTGTGTCTASGTACGGACTATATAGCTTTCCCTTGTTCCTCGTGTAACCACTACATCCTGTGTGTGTACAGACTTCCAATAGGCTGAACCTGATCAATATAGCACCTCCTCCTTCCTGTCAATCAAATGACTCCACTTCTGTGACTCCTGGTCAATATTGTACCATATAGAATTGACAGTTGTTAAAATATAGTTTAATTACAAATATGTGGTCTATGTTTCTTCTGTCTCCATACATTTCAACAAGGCACTGGAAGCATATTGTTTACACACTGACTAATCATTCTGTGTCATCTGGTCATTGTGAAGCTAGCCTGATCCCAGATCTGTTTTGTGGTCAGTGTTTCTTCTGTCTCCATACATTTCAACAAGGCACTGAAGCATATTGTATACTTAATAATGCCCGATGAGGTGTGGTATACGATCACAACACAGAGTGCCTGGACACAGTCCTGAGCCGTGGTATATTGGTCATATATCACAAACCCAGAGGTGCCTTATTGCTATTATTATTTATTTCACTTCTATTTAACCAGGTTGGCCAGATCACCTTTAAAAATTTAACCAGGTTGGCCAGATCACCTTTATTTAACCAGGTAGGCCAGATCACCTTTATTTAACCAGGTAGACCAGATCACCTTTATTTAACCAGATAGACCAGATCACCTTTATTTAACCAGGTAGGCCAGATCACCTTTATTTAACCAGGTAGACCAGATCACCTTTATTTAACCAGGTAGGCCAGATCAACTTTATTTAACCAGGTAGGCCAGATCACCTTTATTTAACCAGGTAGGCCAGATCACCTTTGTTTTAACCAGGTAGGCCAGATCACCTTTATTTAACCAGGTAGGCCAGTTGAGAACAAGTTCTCATTCACAACTGCGACCTGGCCAAGATAAATCAAAGCAGTGTGACACAAACACAGAGTTACACATAAACAAACGTACAGTCAATAATACAATAGAAAAGTCTGTATACAATATGTGCAAATTAAGTAAGATTAGGGAGGTAAGGCAATAAATAGGCCGTAGTGATTACAATTTAGCAATTAAACTCTGGAGTGATAGAGACTGGAGTGATAGATGTGCAGAAGATGAATGTGCAAGTAGAGATACTGGGGTGCAAAGACAAAATAACAATATGGGGATGAGGTAGTTGGATGGGATATTTACAGGTGCAATGATCTGTCAGCTGCTTAAAGTTAGTTATGGAGACATGAGTCTCCAGCTTTAGTGATTTTTGCAGTTCGTTCCAGTCATCGGCAGCAGAGAACTGGAAGGAAAGGCGGCCAAAGGAGGAATTGGTTTTGGGGGTGACCAGTGAAATATACCTGCTGGAGCGCATGCTACGGGTGGGTGCTGCTATGGTAACCAGTGAGCTGAGATAAGGCGGGGCTTTAACTAGCAAAGACATAGATGACCTGGAGCCAGTGGGTTTGGCGATGAATATGAAGCAAGGGCCAGCCAACGAGAGCATACAGGTCACAGTGGTGGGTAGTATATGGGGCTTTGGTGACAAAATAACTGGCACTGTGATAGACTGCATCCAATTTGCTGAGTAGAGTGTTGGAGGCTATTTTGTAAATGACATCGCCAAAGTCAAGGATCGGTAGGATAGTCAGTTTTACGAGGGTACGTGAGTGAAGGATGCTTTGTTGCGAAATAGGAAGCCGATTCTAGATATAATTTTGGATTGGAGATGTTTAATATGAGTCTGGAAGGAGAGTTTACAGTCTAGCCAGACACCTAGGTATTTGTAGCTGTCCACATATATTCTAAGTCAGAACTGTCCAGAGTAGTGGTACTGGACCGGCGGGCAGCGATCGGTTGAAGAGCATGCATTTAGTTTTACTTGCATTTAAGAGCAGTTGGAGGCCATGGAAGGAGAGTTGTATGGCATTGAAGCTCGTCTGGAGGTTAGTTAACACAGTGTCCAAAGCAGGGCCAGATGTATACAGAATGGTGTCATCTGCGCAGAGGTGA
>NW_019946353.1:13973-45869 GCF_002910315.2 Salvelinus sp. IW2-2015 | reverse complement strand
TTTTTTGCTTTCCTGACTACATGCATGGCAGGATAAACTGGGGCCTACCGTTATGGCACATATCAGGGTTACATGCATCTAGTCCGGAAGACAGTGAAACCGAGTTTTCTATTGGACAAAGTTCAGCTTGGTCCCTTCTCCGTTTGTCCTTTTTTGCAACAGAATGGGCATAATGAATACACCCCCAGCCATGGTTTTTCTTGCAGGCAGGCAGGAAATGGTTCAGAAAAACCTGTTTCCATATCTGATGGATGCCTGATCAAGGCAAGCGTTGTTTATATATATCTATATATATATATATTATGACACACACACATACATACAGTACCAATCAAAAGTTTAGACAACCTACTCATCAAAGTTTTTCTTATTTTACTATTTTCTACATTGTAGAATAATAGTGAATACATCAAACTGGATTAATAACACATGAATCAGTTTAGTAACCCAAAAAAGTTAAATCAAATCAAAATATTTTACATATTGAAATTCTTCAAAAGTGCCACCTTTGCCTTACAGCTTTGCACACACTGGCATCTCTCAACCAGCTCACCTGAATGCTTTCCAACAGTCTTGAAGGAGTTCCCAAACTTGCTGAGCACTGTGTTGGCTGCTTTTTTCCTTCACTCTGCGGTCCACTCATTCCAAAACCAATCTCTTGAGGTTGAGGTCGGTGATTGTTGGAGCCAGGTATCTGATGCGAGCACTCCATCTACTCTCCTTGGTTCAAAACAGCCCTCACACAGCCTGGAGTGAGTTGAGCATGTCCTTTGGAAAAATAAAATGAAAGTCCCACTAGCGCAAACCAATGGGATGGCGTATTCGTGCTAACTGCTGTGGTAGCCATTGTATTAAGATGGCTTGAATTCTAATAACATAGCAGTGTCACGAGGCAAGCACCTCCACACCATCACAATAAGTCTAAAAAAATGATCTCTGCAGCAGAGGTAATCTGGGTCTTCCTTTCCTGTGGCGAGGTCCTCATGAGAGCCAGATTTTCATAACGCTTGATAGTTTTTGCCACGCACTTGAAGAACCTTCTGATATACCACCCCTACCTTTTCACAACCAATCTGATTGGTTCAAACACATTAAGGAAATTCCACAATATGAAACAAGAATCATTGTTGAAATGCAATCCATGAAGGCTCATGAAGCTGGCTGAGAGAATGCGAAGGTGCAGAGCTGTTATCAAGGCAAACGGTGGCTACTTGAAGAATCTCAAATGATATTTCTAGATTGCTTTAACCACTTTTCTGGTTACTACATGTTTCCATGTTTCATGTCATAGTTTGATGTCTTCACTTATGTCTACATGTTAGAAAAAAGTACAAATGAAAAACCCGGATGATAGGTGTGTCCAAACTTTTGACTGGTCACTAGTATATATATATTATATAATAAACTCCTTTCATTAACTAAGGATGGAGGATCAACCTGCATTTCAACATTTCTACACAGTTGGTTAGGTAGGGTAGGCAACTCAAACGCGGGCTGATTTTTTGTCAGAGAGCATGGTCGCACGCAGACTATTTCTAATCATTTGTGCACTCGCAAATTGAACACAACTAATCCCAAAAAAGGATTGTTATTTCAAGTCAATTCTCATACCGTTGATTCTGCATGACACGATAATAAATTTATTTATGAATACTGAACAGATTTCCAATTAAATTAGTTTTTAGCTGAGATTCTGTTGGAATAAAAGGGAAAATCCTTTAAAAAACCCCTGTTTTAAAGGTCTCTGCAAACTGAATAATGTGCTGTCTAAAAGATATTCAAAGTGAATTAGAAAAGTTTGCGCTTAAAATTCAAATCTAAATCAATCTAGGTTAGGGAGCAGAGTACTCCGTTTGACCACAGGCCAGGATGCAATTACAAAAAACATTTGCATCGACCAAGAGGAGACCCTCTACCACCCCATCTATGTCTGTTCAGAATTACAACGCAGACATCATAGCACATTTGAAATGTGGGCAAAAAAAAATATGCAAATACTGTCTTTGAAATCATGCAAAAATCTAGTTAAACACATTCATTAGTATCAGTGAAAATCAAGTGATGGAAAAAAATCTGGATTAACTTAACTTCACACAAAATGTGAAACAAATATGATTAAAAACAGGGCATTGATCATTTAAACAAATTCACTTATTTTGATTTTAACCCAATACCCGTTCCATCTCCCACAAAGTAAAAATAATTAATTATTTAACTAAATATTTAGTTTTTTTAAAAATCCGCGCTGTGTCTTCTAAAACTCTTAAAAGACACACATACAACAAACATCATGACCACATCACAGCACACAATACCATCCAACAACTATCTCAAATACGATTAAGAATACAGGGCATCATCCTAAAATAAGGTCTAGAAATATCTGCTGTACATTATCTATGACATTATTTACATTCGTTTTTTTCTTGGGGCGATGCTTTATGTCAGTACATGGTGAACCATTGCAGACAGACTTCACCGAGCTATGCTGGATGACTACATCTGTGAACACTTACTGTAAAGTGTAGAGAACTCAGCCTTCCTTACTGAAAACCTTCCTCGGTATCGCCTCACTTGCTGAATCCTTACACTGAAAAATCAAGTCAAAACAGGGTCTACTTTAGCCGACTCAGCTTGAGGTAACTCAACACTGAGCTTGTCCAATACTTGAATAATTAAGGGTTTTGATAACCTGATTATTTGAATGCGTAATACAAGATAAACCCATTCTGCAAGAAGGTTTTCCACTCAACAAAAAACAGAATGTCGTCTGATTAATCCTTTCCTCCTCGCTCAACTTCTCCGAGATTTTACCAACAGCAAAAGAAATATTGGCTTCTTCATGAAAACTATAGGAACAACTTAATATCCCAAAATGATCATTGGCATGATGGGCTGAAATGTGACTGTCACATTACATTAATGGGTAACATGACAGCAACGAATCACAACGAGTCATCTAATTTCTATCAAACTTATTCCACCACACGCAATTAGGATGCCGCCACTTCATCTAACCATTCATTCATGATTAAGAAAAACCCTACTTGAACATCTGCCACCCTGTTCCCGTCACATCCAATTCGTCGTCCATCACAAGACGTAATGCTGCTAACGCTGTTCGAAATCCGCGGCCGCAGAGAGAACTCTGTCCGCCATCCGACAACTGTTAAACGAAGGGCTTACAAAGTGACCTCTGGGGTTGTACAAAACCTGGTCTCCACCTCCTCCAGGTTCAGACAACGGAAGTAGCACAGATGCTTGCATAGTCTGATTGAAAGGAGGAGAACGACGTTCTCCGTCTGCCTGGTCGGGTATAAAAAAAAACTCTTGTCCTCCACATTGTCAAACTGTGTTTTAGGTAGTCTTTTCATGACCTTGGCAATGGGCGGTCCTCCAGAAAACTTCAAGCTCTGGGAGGCCTATGCGATGCCGGATGTTTATCCGACACATGTCCTGCAAAGTCCTGGTTGTCCTGAAAGAATACAACACATCTGGTTAAAAATATCAAAGCGGATCGCGCCTTTCGCACAAAAGGACAGTAAGAAGTGTCATTCTACAAATGGTGTGTATGAAATAAAAGTTGAAGTTAAGCGAGTTTTGCACACAAAACAGGATGTAAAAGGTGAACAGAAGAACTGAAAGTCCCCGCTGTTACAGGTGAGTCAGGGTGAGCCAGGGTGAGTCAGACAAGCATGTTCTGGTGTCAATTTGCTTGTTTCACTTTGATTCATGACGTTCGACTCTGAATCAAACAAACAAGCAGCTGGTCAGTAACTCCTTCTCACTGTGACTTTAGATTGTTGTCCCATTTGAAGTGTGAATAATGAGCCTTTCAAACATGTTTCCCAATTATCAGGCAGCCTCAAGGCCAAACACCTCTTATTGGCAGTTTTTAAAATGTTAGGAAACTGGGAGAAAAAATCTATTAGCATCCAGGAGCTTGCTCTGTCAGTGTCATCAGTCTAATGGGGCTAGAGAAAATCCCTCTTCCTCACATTCCCTCTCCCAGTCTCCGTTCTCTCTGCCATAGAAGCAACCAACAACCACAAGCCAGCTGGAAAACACACAAGGCGCAGGACCGAACCCAGCCTGCTGCCTCCCCCCGTCACCACAACCACACTTCTCGTCTCTCCCCCCGTCACCACAACCACACTGTCCTCGTCCTTCCCCCGTCACCACAACCACACTGTCCTTCGTCTCTCCCCCCCGTCACCACAACCACACTGTCCTCTTCTCCCCTCACCACAACACTGTCCTCGTCTCTCCCCCCGTCACCACCAACCACACTGTCCTCGTCTCTCCCCCCAGCACACAACCACACTGTGCTCTCTCTCCCCCGTACCCACCAAACCGCACTGTCCTCGTCTCTCCCCCCGTCACCACAACCGCACTGTCCTCGTCTCTCCCCCCGTCACCACAACGCACACTTCCTCGTCTCTTCCCCCCGTCACCACAACCCACTGTCCTCGTCTCTCCCCCCGTCACCACAACACACTGTCCTCGTCTCTCCCCCGTCACCACAACCACACTGTCCTCGTGCTCTCCCCCCGTCACCACAACCACCACTGTCCTCGTCTCTCCCCCCGTCACCACAACCACACTGTCTCCGTCTCTCCCCCCGTACCACAACCACACTGTCCTCGTCTCTCCCCCCGTCACCACAAACCACACTCTCCTCGTCTCTCCCCCCTCACCACAACCACACTGTTCCTCGTCTCTCCCCCCTCACCACAACCACACTGTCTCGTCTCTCCCCCCGTCACCACCACAACCTACGGGAACACTGATACATCTATGCAAAATATACAATAGTTTCTGGCGTGCTGAGGGTTCTAAGAGCTGGGTGCCATTCATCCTTCAACAAGGCCCTGCTAGCCGCAGCAGATGGGTTTATCCACTGAGGTAGTCAGTGTAATCGATAAGGGGGGATATGTGATCYGGCTGATCGTTTGCTACGGTCTGAATGAATAGAGGGGTCTGACTTCACATGGTTGTCAGTATGAAATAGCACAGCAGGTCTTCGTCCCAAATGGCCACCCCATTCGCTACATAGTGCACTACTTTTGACCAGWGCCCTATGGGGAATAWACAGTATAGGGGATAGGGTGCCATTTGGGAGCAGCCCAGAGCTCTTTGATATCTCCATATCAAAGTTCAGTGAGAAACACAGAGGAATGCAGCAGGGCATTGTGCCTCTCTAAAATCATTTCTGCTTCAGGTAACGTGTTCCCCCCCCAACAGAACACTGGTCATTATAAAACCATGGCAACGCTTCCTGTCCCTATGTTTCTGGAGGTTCTTTTTCTCCTCTCAACTTACAATCTCGCTCCAACACTTCCTGAACCGGATTGAAGCGTTTCCATCGCCCTGTCCTGTTTTGAATTCAGGTTTCTGTTCAGGTTCATAGAAAGTCCTCATTTACTTTACTGGTCTGATGTGTACAAATGTTTTTGATAACCAACAACGAATATGTTAAGTTGTATTGATACATAGGCAATTATATTTAACTCAACTTTGGATGTTAATTTTAGGGCGTCATCGTTCCGCCTGTCTGATAAAGCAATCTAGGGGAAACRCTGAGTCCCAGTCAAGCCATGACATTATATTAAAAGCAGTGTTTATATCCACTAGCGATACGGTACTAGTACTACTAACAGCCCAGTGTCCCCAGACGGTGCCCCTCCCTGCCCAAGACTTACTGGTGACCTCCTGTAGGAAGTCCAGGCAGGGGCGGCTGATGCCCGACATGCTCGACGACACCGCCACGGGAGTCTGGCCCTCGTAGTTCCTTGTGTTGGTGTCAGCGCCGTACTTGTAAAGCATCTGGGCACACAGCACGTCGTCTCTTAGTGCTGATAGGTGCAACGGGGTCTGCCCGTCCTCAAGGCGACCCAGGTTAGTGTCCGCACCCCGCTGCAGGAACATACGACAGTAGGAATGATTCCCCTTGATGACGGCGTAGCGCAGCAGGAAGCCATTTTGAATGTCGATGTTGGCGCTGTGGTCCAGCAGGATTCTSACGCAGCTGGAGCGCTCGCGGATGATGGCGAGTTGGAGGGGCGTGGTGCCCTTGTCGCTGAGGGGATCCACCTCGGCGCGGAACTCAAGGAGGAGCCGCACGAAAGAGTCGCGGCCGTAGTGGGCGGCCACGTGCAGCGGCGTCCAGCCGTCGTTGCTCTTGGCATTGATGATGTCGCTGCGGAAGTCCGACCTCCAGCATGAGGCGGGCGATGCGGCGCGCGGCCGTGCATGGCGGCATAGTGGAGCGCCGTGAAGCCGCCGATGAGTCCTTTACTGTGGGATCAGCTGCGGGGGAGATAGACAGCGGACAAGGGGGGTGAGGGGAACTGTCTTCTACAGGCTCTTTAGTACAACTAAAAATTACCCATTCAGTTAAAACACTAACAAATAACAATCAAACAGACTCAGAGAGAGGAGAAACAAGAGGATGGATGATTGAGTGACAGCAGCGTAAAACATTAAAGGGACAATCTGCAATTACTACATCCATTTCTGAACTTAAATCAATTTATGTTTCCATTGACTTTTTAAGAATATAACTTATAAATGCCTCATGAGGTCAGTTCAACTATCATACCCCATCAGAACCAATAATATAAGCTTGTTTWACTCCAATGTTTGTAAACAAAGTAAATGTAAACAATCACTACACAGCCTCAAAAAATTGTTTAAACTATAYTTTGATATCATGGATGGTCAGTCCTTGCATCCATAGCTCTATCTATGAATTTGAGGGTGATTACAGTTCAACAGTCCCATCTCTCAGCTTTTTACCAAAACAGGAGCAGGGATTCCACTGTGTTATTATTTAATCTGCTGATTGCCACTTTAAAGCCTGCTGTGGTCTGAAAGGAAAGAGTGGGCCGGCAGATGCTGGAGCATTAGAACAATTAGCATCAGTGAGACAGAGTGTGAAAGCGGGGTCAGGGGTTAAAGTCCTGCTATTTCAATTAGCCAAGGCCGAGATTGCTGGTAATGACCACGTCAGTGTCAAATCCAGAGGGGAATTTTCCATTCAAACAGCCTTGTTAAAAATGACTGGCTCCCCTCTTATCCAACATAAATCCATTAGGTAGGCTATATGACTGACCAGCAAAGAGATTATTTTTAAAGTATCGTTAAGTTATTTTAGACAATTAAGTCATGGGTAACAACATACTCTCTTGCTTTGTTGGTTATGCATACATGTCAACGGTCTCAATTTATCTGCGCATAATCCAAAATAAACCACTGACTCGTCCAATGAGCTCTTCAGAGAAAAGCAGTTACTGAGAGACTTGGTCTACAGCGCCCTCTGGACTTGATGTAATGATCAYTGCATCTACAGGATTTGGAATCAAAATCTGTACACATTTTAATAGCAAAAAGTTTTTAAAAAACAATAAATGGCTGCAACACTATTCCATCATAATTTCACAAAATGAACATGATTTTCACTCTGCTGAGAAGCATACTGCTATAGGGTAAAGTTTCCCCTAGGTACAGATCTAGGATCAGCTTCCCCCTCCCCAGTCCTAACCTTAACCATTAGTGGGGGAAATGTAAAACCGACCCAAAATCAGCGTCGAGGGGCAACTTCACCCTACAGCCTATATACCATGTTAGAATGACCTGGGGGGGAAGCTGTGGAGAAGATTAGCTGCTGCCATTGCCAGACTGGTTATATACTGCCATCTATAGACCAACAATTCAAAGGTGGAGTTTGATTCAGGTTGCACTGTCATGGTGCACCAATATGAAATATATCTCAAACAGCACATGTGAAAGGATAATCATTATGAACAAATATATCAGTAWTCCAATCACATAAAGCCACTGAATGGATGCATGTAGCGTCATATGGCAGACCCTTGATGTGTAAAAACCATTTCCTCTGCTAGTCTCCTTTTCTTTGTGAACATGGATTCTGACAGGGGACCTCACAAATCATTTCACCGACCTTGTCACCAGGCCAATTGTGAAAAGTGTTTCCCTAGCACCCATCTCTACTAACACTTGGCCTCCATTGGTTTCAA
Organism: Salvelinus sp. IW2-2015; assembly: GCF_002910315.2. NCBI lineage: Eukaryota > Metazoa > Chordata > Actinopteri > Salmoniformes > Salmonidae > Salvelinus > Salvelinus sp. IW2-2015. The sequence continues at coordinate 37,830 of NW_019946353.1, read as the reverse complement.
TTTAGCCGTGACTATAACCTTGGGGGGCTTTTTGAGCTCTGCCAAGGAAAAAGAAAGGCAGAACACTGCATTCAACGTGTGACAACAGCACAGGAGGCTGCTAAGGGGAGGACGGCTCATAATAATAAATAATGGCTGGAACGGAGCAAATGGAATCCAACACATGGTAACCATGTGTTTGATACAATTCCACTGATTCTGCTCCAGCCATTACTAGGGGCCCGTGCTATCCAATTAAGGTGCGCCCAACCTCCTGTGGACCAAAACACCAGACCCTCATTCACCTCCGTGCTCCAGGAAGACCCGGACACATCTCTCCTTCCCCTTGGCAGCGGAGAAGTGGAGCAGGGTCCACCCGTTGGCATCACGGATCTTCGGAGAGTAGCCTTGCTCCAGCATCTTCCTGACAGTGTACACATCCCCCGCTGCCACTGCAGCCTGGAGCAAAGACAATACAAACCAAGAGCATTAGCATTCATCTCTAGCATAAGCAGTCATTTACCGGTGGGAAATGCTAACGGTAGAGTAGACCGTCTTGGTATTAAGTGTCTTTGCCTGTATCTGCAGCTCCTCTTGAAGCTCGGGGTTCCTTCTACAGTGATGGTTCAGCATCCTGTTACATCTCGTAAGGGGAGGGGTCATCCACACCTAGTCCTCTGTCTGGAGAGTTGAGACAGTAAACACGTAAGCTGCAWYACTTAATTTGGGTTATTAGTCAAAAATAGCTAGGCCTACGTTTTGATAACAGTACATTGCATGGATACATTTTTGTTATTGGTATAAATCAGCTGACTATACATTAGCAGGTTTTCTAAATCCAACTGTTCCGCTGGGATCAAAAGCCGTTGCACATTCTAGTTCTAGCACATCTCATTCAACTAACCAAGGGTTTGAGGGGTGCTCGGGTGGAATAGAGGAAATCTGTTAAACAACTGGGGGTCCCCACTGCACTATACCACAGTGATCAGCTGAAACAGGTAGGCTATTTGATGCTTGGCAGGAACCAGGGTTGGTGACCACCGCAGCACCACTTCTAGGTGCGCAGAACACTTGTATAGTTTATGGACCCTATGGTATTCCATACTGAGCAGCAGCAGATGTTCACCTTTTGTCAAGCTTGATTATGTAGTTAAGACAATTTTCATGCGTCTCTTGGGCAACAGTAGGACAGACAGATAAGAACTCCACTCAAATGGATTATGGGCTAGCACTGACTCTGGAGAAGAARAAAAAAGACAATTTAATGAGTATTCAAATTCATCAGTTTATATTATCCACTAGAAGGCATTAAAAAAAACATACTGCATTGACACAGTCATAACATTATGACAGCAACTGAGAAATGGGAATAGCTAAACATTTTACATAAATGTAATGTCAGCCTATACCTGCAGCTAGCTTCATCCAAATGGGATGGCGGTATGATTGCTATTTAACTACCTAGATAACAATGTTGAATGTAAAAACAAGTAAGCTAGTAGGCTAATTGCTTATAATACGATAGAAACAAAAGCTAGCTAGTAGTGTTAGCTAGCTTACTTGCTACAGTTAGATAGCTACCTGTATTGGAAGGTCGGCTGCTGCCTTTGTCTTCCAAATTAGGGCAATGTTATAGCTATAGCGGTGTTCTTTAAAGCTAGACTAGACAAGCATTTCAGACAAGTTGAAGTAAAAAAAATTCACAGCAACTATCATCTAAGTAGCCACTGGCCAGCTAATAGTTAGCTAACTATGCACTCAAACAATGGAATGTTAGCTAACGTTAACTAGCTAGCACTGCGACCCAACTTGTTCCCACTCCTTTCTGGCTTATTTTAATTATATATCTACATGCCCACAAAGTACGGCATGATACTACGGTACATTGCGCTGATATATTGCTATATATACACACAATTCCCTTTTAAGGAAGAAATTAATCGATCAACTACTGCTGGTTAGCAATTAGCCTAAATCGTTACCCAGTTTTCAAGCTACTAGGACGCATTGGATTTCAGAGTTTTAAAACATTTGTAACAATTTAATAGCTATGTGAACATGTGCACGACTCGAGAAGGCAACCATACTTCAACTACACAAGGTAGGTGTTAGCTAGCTTTGATGAATTAATGCATTATTCTTACTTAAAATACGAAGCTAGCAGGCTTGCTAGCCATTCTCCACCGATGCGAACCCCAATTTCAACGGGGTTGTTTGAGCCAATCAGGCACAAGGAGCGAGGAATTTGAGTGTCAAATCAGCATCCTTCTACAAAACTTTATGAACGTCAATCTGTTTTGCTCGATTTCTAACAAAGTAGGCCAACGTTTGTATGGCTATAATTCTTCTCATTGTTGACACAATTGAATGAGTGAACTCTTTCCAATTTTCTACTAAATGTTATCGCACGCTATACTTCCGTGTTCAGTCACGTGGTGCACTGTCTGTACACAACACAGCCAGAACTTAAAATTAAGATAATACTTAAAAATAAAATTACAAATTGATATTTTAAATACATATAGACTGAATGGATCATTTTCGGTCCAGAAACGTTAGGGTGTACGACAACATTTAAAGTGATTTAACTGTACATTATAAATCGCACTACAAGTCACAGCATGCAACGCAAACCAAACAGGAAGAGATGTTAGCAATTGTTTCGAGATGGTCGGCGCAAAGTCGAAGAATGCTTATTTTTCAAAAGGTAAATAAATTGAGGCGGCATAACATTTTAATATTCAGTGTTGCGTAATACAAAAGTGTACAGAAAACATGTATAAAACCATCCTTGCAATTTATTTTATGCACGCTTAGTAAAGTGTAGAACGTGGTTCGCTTGGAGAAATCAAAATCCGACAAACTCTCTGCAACTTTTTCTTTTTTCAGATTGACCACTGCCAAGACCCTCGTGATCATTGAAAACCCAAACGCTGTGTCAACATGAATGAACAATTTCATGTCCTAAATGATGCTTACAGAWGTTTATTGTCGAGAACATCACCCAGCAAAATGAGTAGCCATGAGTTGGCATCCTCCATGTTCACATGTGTATGTGAACTGACTCTTGATGCCAGTGATGGTTCTCATTCTCAGCATCCCCTAACGTCCTCCAAATATTCTCCAAACCCAAATGGAACTGAACTGGCTTGTCTTGTGTTGACTCTGGTGGAGAAAATAAGCTCCAAGCTGACATCTCAACAACTGTCTCAAGAAACCAGCCTTTACTTCAAAGATGTTTCTACAGTATTATTCCAGTATATGGATTTTATGTCCAAACTTGTGAGTTTGGTTTCCTGCATATGATTGGAATATATAATTTTATTGTCCTTTGTTTGGGTTTGTTTATAGTAGTAACATTTTTGTTCCCACCTCCCACAGGTTCACCTTGCCTGCTGCAAGGACAGGTTGCTGTCTCATCTAGCTGCAAAGAGTGTATCCTCCTATGTTATTTTTGAGCTGCGTTGCTTTGTGAGTTTTCTGATTGCCCTCATGTCTTGTGTGATTTATGACTATATTGTATTGCATAGTCAAGTAAGTTATATTGAATACTAGTCAAGTAACTCTTGGAGTTCTGTGTGCATCAGACAGTCTCACATTAGAGAACCCAAATCTGTCAKCTGATACTGTAAAATCCTATTCACACACAGGCCTACCAGGCTTTATTTAAGCAGATTCTTACATTCAGTTCTCTCTTTTTTTTTACTAGAATACAGTCAACCAGATTTGGGAATGGAAGTGCTTGCAAGTGCTCCAGAACCGTTGCTCTGGCAACGAACTGGATGCATGCACATGGTCACTTACCACTGTCCTGAAAGCAGTTCTAAAAGAAACATCAGAATATAAACCTGGTATTGAAACACAATTCATCCATCAATTGTACCAACATGTATCTTTTATTTTACTCCAAATAAGTTCCACTTGGTGCCAAATCCTATGTATTTACCATGTATTTACYTGGTAGTTAGGCCACATAGGGTGGAATAGTGTAACTACAGTGTGGCTATGAGTGTGTTGACATTGTAATTGTATTCTACCTACCTATGCATCTTCCATGTAAATACAATGTCCATTGGTTTTAGCCACAGTGGGGCCTTCTCTTTCTTTTCCCCTCAGGGACTTTGGAGAAACTTCTTGCCACATTCGACACAGCTCTCACTGCTGCTTACTCCCAGCTTGTCCCTGTAGAGAYTCTGGGCCATGGGAACTCTGCGTCATACCCTAGTAGTAACACGGCAGACTGGGCTACAACTCTGACTAACCTCCTAGACTTACTGGAAGTGCTCACTGCAGCCAGGTTCAAACTAAGCACCACCAGTGTCTGTTTCACCAGCTCAAGGCTCTCCTTCGTACAGGCATCGGCGCTACTGCGGATAGTCCACTCTCATGTCCATTACTTTGTGAAGAAGCAAGTGCTTCTGCTTTTAAAGAGGATTCTCCTTCAGAAGGCAGGCGAGGACATGGGTTTTGGCGAGGGGTCCTCCCTAACGCATGGAGATGATCACATGACCAGTGACATTCTTACACTGGCTGATGATGTGTTGCAGGCAGTGCACACTGATTGGTTACAGTGTGTTCCAGTGGAGTCGGTGGCCTTTTTCTTTGGAGGGACGGGACAATTGTGTGGCGGGAGCAGTGATGCGTTCGATCATGTGATGCTGAGGGCTGTTAGTCTAGTTGTGCTCAAGTCACTGGAATACAAAATCCAATCCGCTGGTGGGAAAGGTAATATAGGACTATTTGTAAATGTTATTAACCATATCTACGCTAYGCACAATGTTTATTCTACCTTAAAGGTAGACTCAGCGAAATGATGTTGCCACGAGCAGCACCGCAGATATTGAGAAGAGAGACATGCAAGAATTCTCTCTCACACAGTCATACACAGTATCTGCGCATGTGCACGTGTTTGCTTTGCTCTGTTTGAGCGTGGTAGCCACGGTACCAAAACAGCGATGTTGAGCCTCGTGGAAGTTGTTGCAGAAATTGACCCACTATGCTGTTTACTTTCTGCATCTGACATACTATCGCTGAGTCTAACTTTAACATGACTAGTTTCTAAAGCTCAAATAATCAGAAGGAGAAAACATGATGATGACAGGAACGATAATTCAGACAGATGTATACAATAGGGGGCAATGTTTCCCAACACATAACAGACAAGAACAGTATTTCACTAAGTATTGTCTCTCTCAAGGCAAAAGTTCCTCAGGACCCCTAACCACAGGTCTAGAATCAGATTACCCACCCAGATCCAACCTTAACCATTATGGCTGTGAAAATACTGATCTGGAATCAGTGGGTAGAGGCAACTTCTACCCACTCTGTCCATTCACTTGTCTCTGGCCCACGGTGTATGTAATACCATAGCATCCATGGCTATTTAAGTGCGTTGCTGCTGTTCCTGAGCCAGCGTGGGGTCCAGCTGAAGCAGGGATCTCACTCCTGCTGCTGGGTGTCCTTGGTGTTTGGAGAGCAGGACGACGACAATGATGGAAGCAGCAAAGGCTTTACTCCTACTATACCTCCATCACAGGTACCATACCACCTAATACATACCTTTCATTATTTATTTATTTCACCTTTCTTTAACCAGGTAGGCTAGTTGAGAACAAGTTTCTCATTTACAACTGTAACCTGACCTGAGAAAAAGCTAAGCAGTGCGACAAAAAACAACACAGTTACACATAAACAAATGTACAGTCAATAACACAATACAAAAATCTACAATAAATAGGCCATAGTAGCAAAGTAATTACAATTTAGCAAATTAACACTGGAGTGATAGATGTGCAGATGATGATGTGCAAGTAGAAATGCTGGTGTGAAAAAGAGCAAAAAAAGTATATAAAAACAATATGGGGATGAGGTGGGTAGTTGGAAGGGCTATTTACAGATGGGCTGTATACAGCTGCAGTGATCGGTCAGCTGCTCAGATAGCTGATACTTAAAGTTAGTGAGGGAGATATAAGTCTCCAGCTTCAGCGATTTTTGCAATTCGTTCCAGTCGTTGGCAGCAGAGAACTGGAAGGAAAGGCGGCCAAAGGAGGTGTTGGCTTTGGAGAGACCCGTGAGATATACCTGCTGGAGCACATGCTACGGTTGGGTGTTATGGTGACCAGTGAGCTGAGATAAGGCTGAGCTTTACCTAGCAAAGATGACCTGGAGCCAGTGGGTCTGGCAACGAATATGTAGCGAGGGCCAGCAAACGAGAGCATACAGGTCACAGTGGTGGGTGGTATATGGGGCTTGGAGACAAAACGGATGGCACTGTGATAGACTGCATCCAGTTTTTGAGTAGGGTATTGGAGGCTATTTTGTAAATGATCGCTGAAGTCGGGATCGGTAGGATATAGTTCTACGAGGGTATGTTTGGAAGCGTGAGTGAAGTAGGCTTTGTTGCGAAATAGGAAGCCAATTCTAGATTAATTTGGATTGGAGATGCTTAATAGAGTCTGGAAGGAGAGTTTACAGTCTAGCCAGACACCTAGATATTTGTAGTAGTCCACATTTCTAAGTCAGAACCGACCAGAGTAGTGATGCTAGTCGGGCGGCCGGTGTGGGCAGCGATCGTTGAAACGCATGCATTTAGTTTTACTAGCGTTTTAAGAGCAGTTGGAGGCCACGGAATGAGGTTGTATGGCATTGAAGCTCGTTTGGAGGTTTGTTAACACAGTGTCCAAGGAAGGGCCAGATGTATACAGAATGGTGCCGTCTGCGTAGAGGTGGATCAAGGAATCACCCGCAGAAAGAGCGACATCGTTGATATATACAGAAAAAAGAGTCGGCCCGAGAATTGAACCCTGTGGTATCCATAGAGACTGCAAGAGGTTGGACAACATGGTGAACAGTAAGATAGAATGGCTGGTTTATAATAATGAAACACTGGCTGATGGACAAAAGGCAGTATTTCTGTGTGGCTTCTTTTGGTGAATTCTGAATTGTAGTTTTGTCAGTGGTTGTTTGATTCTGCTTATGAAAATCTGACATTTTGACTTTGAAATCTCTGATTATCTGAGATCAGTCACCACATAAAGGAGTAGGTTGAGGACCTGATTGGACCAATTTCCCAGACACTGGACTAAAAACAATGCTCAATGCAGATGCTGGCAAATCCAGGATTAGTCTTATTTTGTGTCCGGGAAACAAGCCTATTATGTCCTAGAGATGGCTGACTCTCTGTCTGTCTTCCTACAGAGTGACCTCTGACCTGGATACTGATGTCTGATTCTTCTGTCTGTCTTCCTACAGAGTGTCCTCTGACCTGGAAGCTGATGCTGCGTGTGTTGTCGGCGGCAACCCCCTGTCACTTTTCTCTTCCTCCTCGCAGCATCTCCTTCGACACAGCATTTCTCCTCGATTTCCTCATCTCAACGGAACCTGCTTCCTCGAGTACTTTGTCCGTTACCTAAAACACCTCCGGGACGACTGGGAAGGCTTCCGAACGGTCTGTCAGAAGATAGATGGGTCGGACCGGTGTAAACTGAGCTGGAAGATTAGCCAGAAAGACGATCAACTATTGGACAACCTGAGAGAGGAACTCCAGCAGTTATTGTGTGTCTCTCGTGGAAGCGTGTCTACTTCCAGCCATTCTGGAGGATCAGTTACCATCGTGGACCCAGAGCCAGCTCCATGTCTGCAGCCCAGCTTGTGTCTGCCTTCGGAAGTGCAACTGCCCTGGCTCTACTCCCCCTCTCCGTCTGGTGGACTACGGCAGCTCAGAGGAGTCTGAGACTGAGGAGGTGACCTCCCATCAGGCCTTAAACAGGAGAGGCTACACAGCGACTTTGTGGTTCACACACACAACAGCCACTCTTTTGATAGGACGGTTATGTGTCTGACAAGAGCTCAGAGTGGTGGTGACTAACTGCAGAGGAGGAGTCTGTTCCCTTACAATGCTACTCGCTCTTGAAACTGCTGACACAGATTGAAGCGAAGAAATGACAAAATAATGTTACATGGTGGTAAATGCATTTGTCTCATTTGTAATATTTTAAGTGTTGTAAAATTCCTTAACTTTACCAAAATTCCCAGTTTGACAGAAATAATTGCTTTTGGAAGATTCCTGGAATCAGGATGGATAAGCATGAATTATGGGAATCCTTCAACAGCGCTTCTAGATTTCTTAAATGTATATTTTAATACTTTTGAATTTTTCATGGCATCCTATTGTGAATGGATGTCTTTTTGGGGACCTTGTGGTTGGATGATAACTTAATTTATATAATAAAAAAAAATGTTTATGAAGGATGGTTATGATGACCACTTCCTTTTATTACAACTACATTTGAATCATAAAGACATTCCAAAAGCAACACGTCCTGTTTTGCATGACCATTCGTCAGTAAACACACACCTCTTTCAACTATGTATATTTTTCTTTTGGCTCCTCCCTTCAGTCCATCCAAACGTCACTTAAACAAAACAGCACTATTTTTCCCACCTGTCTCTGTTGATCCTCTCCTTACTCCTGTTTTCACCTCGCTCTATGTTTTACTAGAGGGACTATTGTGTGGAGGAGTAGCTCCTGTCTGCGTTATCTGGAGAACAATGCAAACAAGCCACAGATGATCACCTGAGGGCACCTCTGACTGCAGTAGCGGGCTGTTCGTGTGTGTGCCTCTCACTCTATCTCTCTGTGTGTCTGTCTGTTTATCTCTGTGTGTGTGTTTTGCGTCGTGACACTTCTCCATTATCGTCCCTCTACGACAACGTACCTGGAGGGGAAGGAAAAAACTCCTGTCCAATTGTGCCTGAGCTGGGTGTGACCCTTTAAAGAATGTCAAACAAAGACAGGGAGAGGTAGCGAGAGAGAGTGAGCGCCTCCTGAATGGAGGGACTGTCACGCCTGTTGGTTTCCCACAGTCAACATTACATCAACAGCTCTAGTGAGGACAGGACCTACCTTACCTGGTTTGCCTACTGAGGGTGAGGACAGGACATACTTACCTGGTTTGCCTACTGAGGGTGAGGACAGGACATACTTTACCTGGTTTCCCTACTGAGGGTGGGACAGGACATACCTTAACTGGTTCCCTACTGAGGGTGAGGACAGGGACATACCTTACCTGGTTTCCCTACTGAGGACAGGACATACTTTACCTGGTTCCCTACTGAGGGTGAGGACAGGACATACCTTAACTGGTTTCCCTACTGAGGGTGAGACAGGACATACCTTACTGGTTTCCCTACTGAGGGCGAGGACAGGACATACCTTACCTGGTTTGCATATTGAGGTGGAACGGTGGGAAGCTGAGTGGTATATTCTGTTTCCCTATGACCTTGGATTCATTGGATGGTTTCAGGGAATGTGCTGTAGTAGTGTTGTCTGGGGTCTTCTACCTGGGATGTAAATAGCTATCGCTGATTTTCTTTTGTTTTACACCTGTCCTAGTTAACGGAGGAGCGGGTTTCAACTCGAGTCTGTCCGAAGCAACCGGTGGGAGTTGTATGAGTGAGGTTGCCGTGGGATCGTGTCTTTCAGGTGAGCGTGTCCCCTGTTAGAGGAGCTAAGCTTTATCTTATATGTTAGGAATGGACTGAATAGACCCTCTGTTCTCTTAGTAGGTCAGTGAGTGTATAGAGATCCTCCACCTAAGGCTTTTCTGAACGCTCTCGAGGGTTGATTGATTTATAGTTTTGTAACCGGCCTAAACTCAAACTATGAAGGATCTCTGGCACTTTAGCTGGATAGCCTACGTGAAGTCATCAGCATTTAACCAATGCAGTGTAATTACCATTTTGGTTTAAATGGAACTATAAAAAAATATCTCCAAATGTAATCAGAGTTTTAAGATAAATCTTGACTGGTTTTACTCTACTCTAAAGATGTTTGTGTTTGGAGAGCATGTACTCATGGAACAGATTACTTTACAGTTACCAGTGCTCTGTCACAGTTCTTTTGGATATCTAGTGGTGTGTGTGTGTGTGTGTGTGTGTGTGTGGTGTGTGTGTGTGTGTGTGTGTGTGTGGTGTGTGTGTGTGTGTGTGTGTGTGTGTGTGGAATGAGGAAAACACTCTATTTATCCTCCCTTTCACCTTTTGCCTCCTATTCTGCACTTAGTTGTACGTTTTGGACTGAACAGTCATTTCAGGGTTAAAATCTAAAGATCATCTTTGATAACATTGGAGCCATTGTTTTAATCATTAAAATACTATGTGATTTGAGCATACAGTCAGTTCTAGGTTCTGTCTTAATCATGTCTGTATACACGTATAAGTCTTTCCCACTAAGTCATATTCTGCATACCTCTTTGCGTGATGTATGTATTTTATCTCATTATGCATGTCAAAGATAAGAAATCACTCCTAGTCTGGTATGCTTCCCTACCGAAAACATTTATCATGCTTGAGAAAGTTGATGAAAAAGTACGATACCGTACAGTTGAACCTGTGCCCATGTATGTGGGATGGAGAGAGAGGTCAGAGGAAGAAATAGATGGACAGATATCAGAGGGAGAGAGAGAGAGTCAGAGGAGAGAAGAGATGGACAGATATCAGAGAGGAGAGGGAGAGAGAGTCAGAGGAGAGAAAGAGATGGACAGATATCAGAGAGAGAGAGAGAGAGAGACCAGGGAGAGAGAGAGAGAGGGGAGTCAGATGAAGAAAGAGATGGACAGATATCAGAGGGAGAGAGAGAGTCAGAGGAGAGAAAGAGATGGAAAGATATCAGAGAGAGAGAGAGAGAGACCAGGGAGAGAGAGAGAGGAGAGAGAGAGAGTCAGATGAGAGAAAGAGATGGACAGATATCAGAAGAGAGAGAGAGACCAGGGAGAGAGAGAGAGTCAGATGAGAGAAAGAGATGGACAGATATCAGAGAGAGAGGAGGGGAGAGAGAGTCAGATGAGAGAAAGAGATGGACAGATATCAGAAGGAGGGAGAAAGAACAGAGAGAGACCAGGGAGGGAGAGGAGAAAGAGAAGGAAACATCCCCTTACAATATGCAGACAGAGTGCTTTGTCATGTTCTTCACTGACTGAATGTCTGAATCCACAGATGATCTTCAACATCAGAACGCTAACAATACAAAAGGCCTTCCTTATCGGCTGTGTTCTGGCAGTACACCGCTAATACACACTGCTCATCGCTCTATGGACCAGTCCACGTGACTAGGTTGTCTAGCATGGCTGCTAGTATAGGATAAACTGTAATGTTCCCCCAGGTGAAAATTGTTTTAGACTCACAGTACTGCTGTATACATGATAAACACTGTACATTACATCCTCAACATAATACATACCCTACATTGAATATTACCCATGTCATACACATTGAACTCGTCTCATACAGCAACAACATAATACATATTGCACACTGCCATTCCAGAATGTTCTCTCAGTGGCATGCTAACACGCTCAGTTGGACTTATAGCTGTTTAGTTGTTGATAGACAGGTTTTGATAGACAGTGTGTTTGATAGGTATTTTTGTATCTGTTAGTGAAACATACAGGTGCTCAGGCTAGGTAGCGCAAGTATGCAATACGCTTGCGCGCATGATTATTATCTTTCAATCATAATACATATGCGCCACAGATGTGTAATCAGTGCAAGATAAGTTTAAACGCGTAGACATAGAATTACTAGAAAGGACATTGCCATCAGACCACAGCAATTTAACTAGTATTCAATTTCTGTGGTTAAAAGGTTGTTTTGTTTGTCCATTTCGACCTGTAGATGTGTTTGGTTGGTGGTTCCATTGTATCCGCAAAGTCATTGTGATGTTGTTATGTTTTGCAGGGCAGTGAAATGTGTGAGTTACACACTGACTATACAGAACACTGCAGAGAGCCCGGGATGTGCTGAGTTACACACTGACTATACAGAACACTGCAGAGAGCCCCGGATGTGCTGAGTTACCACACTGACTATACAGAACACTGCAGAGAGCCCTGGGATGTGCTGAGTTACACACTGACTATACAGAACACTGCAGAGAGCCCCGGGATGTGCTGATTACACACTGACTATAAAACATGAGAGAGCCGGATGTGCTGAGTTACATGCTATAAGAACACTGCAGAGAACCGGGATGTGCTGAGTTACACACTGACTATACAGAACATGCAGAGAGCCCCGGGAATGTGCTGAGTTACACTGACTATAACAGAACACTGCAGAGAGCCCCGGGATTGTGCTGAGTTACACACTGACTATACAGAACACCTGCAGAGAGCCCGGGATGTGCTGAGTTAACACTGACTATACAGAACACTGCAGAGAGCCTGGGATGTGCCTGAGTTACACACTGCTATACAGAACACTGCAGAGAGCCCGGGATGTGCTGAGTTACACACTGACTATACAGAACCTGCAGAGAGCCCCGGGATGTGCTGAAGTTCACACTGACTATACAGAACACTGCAGAGAGCCCGGGATGTGCTGAGTTACACACTGACTATTACAGAACACTGCAGAGAGCCCCGGATGTGCTGATGTTCACACTGACTATACAGAACACTGCAGAGAGCCCGGGATGTTGCTGAGTTACACACTGACTATACAGAACACTGCAGAAGAGCCGGGATGTGCTGAGTTACACACTGAACTTTACAGAACACTGCAGAGAGCCCCGGGATGTGCTGAGTTACACACTGACTCTACAGAAACACTGCAGAGAGCCCGGATGTGCTGAGTTACACACTGACTATACAGAACTCCAGAGAGCCCCGGGATGTGCTGAGTTACACACTGACTATCAGAACACTGCAGAGAGCCCGGGATGTGCTGAGTTACACACTGACTATACAGAACACTGCAGAGAGGCCCCGGGATGTGCTGAGTTACACACTGACTATACAGAACACTGCAGAGAGCCCTGGGATGTGCTGAGTTACACACTGACTATACAGAACACTGCAGAGAGCCCCGGGATGTGCTGAGTTACACATGACTATACAGAACACTGCAGAGAGCCCCGGGATGTGCTGAGTTACACACTGACTATACAGAACACTGCAGAGAGCCCGGATGTGCTGAGTTACAACTGATATCAGAAACACTGCAGAGAGCCCCGGGATGTGCTGATTACACACTGACTAATACAGAACACTGCAGAGAGCCCCGGGATGTGCTGAGTACACACTGACTATACAGAACACTGCAGAGAGCCCGGATGTGCTGAGTTACACACTGACTATACAAACACTGCAGAGAGCCCCGGGATGTGCTGAGTTACACACTGACTATACAGAAAGCAGAGAGCCCCGGGATGTGCTGAGTTACACACTGACTATACAGAACACTGCAGAGAGCCCCGGATGTGCTGAGTTACCACACTGACTATACAGAACCCTGCCAGAGCCCCGGGATGTGATGAGTTACACACTGACTATACAGAACACTGCAGAGAGCCCTGGGATGTGTGAGTTACACACTGACTATACAGAACACTGCAGAGAGCCCCGGGATGATCTGAGTTACGACTGACTATAACGAACACTGCAGAGCCCCAGGATGTGATGAGTTACACACTGACTATACAGAACACTGCAGAGAGCCCCGGGTGTCTGAGTTACACACTGACTATACAGAACACTGCAGAAGAGCCCGGGATGTGCTGAGTTACACACTGACTATACAGAACACTGCAGGAGCCCTGGGATGTGCTGACATCAGCAGTAATGTCATCACAATGGACACACAAACGTGAGCACGTCTCACCACACACACAACACACACACCACACACACACACACACACACATATATCGTGTGAAAGACTAAATGACAAGAAGAGTAAATAGTTCTGCGTTTGTTTAGGGGCGTGTGTGTGGGTCATCAGAATCTGCCCAGGCCATAGAGGCCCCTATTGATATTGTTGACATTATTCAGTAGTAGTTGTTTTGCCCTTTACATGAATCAGTCTGTACGTTCAGGATCATCAACTAGATTCAGCCCAGGACGATTTCTTTCTTTGAGTGGATGGTCGGGGTGTAGACTGCAAATTGACCGCCAAAAGCCCAAACAGATTAATATTTGACTAAGACATAGTATTCAATTTCAATCCTTGCTTACATTTGTATACGCCACGTCTCTCTACTATGCGTGGGAATACTTGGGAACAGATTTCCAAAATTAAAATCACTTGGAGCTGATTTCCAGGTGTTTTTACAGTCTTATGTCCAACAATAAATGAAAACTTGGGGGGCCTAATAAACCCCCCATTGGAGGAACCCTGCTGTATGTCAACCCACTGTCATCTGGGATTCAGAGAACTCCATAACTCTTTAACCATGACTTGACCACTAGGGGTTGTGATCCGTTTCAGCGTTGACCTTGGTTTAGAAAAAACTACAAAGAAAAAAGTCTAGTCCGTGATTTCCTGGGATATATGTTGCTAGACTGCAGCCCTGMATTTAATTGACTACCGCAGCCAGTGATATTTTCTCTGCTGACGTGTGTGTTGGACTAGGTGTGGGGAAGCATCTTGAGAAAAAGGTGAAGGCTGTTGTGTCAATATTTGCATTGGATATAAAGAACTGCATGTGCACTTAACTGGAGTGACCTAGGTTATACACACCCACACTATCTACACGACCTACAGCACTGGTGTCCAATGAACTCATCAACTTATGTTGTAAATCTGACTGATAGTGAATGAATGCACTCTTGAAATCCGGAACTAGTGATTTATGAGCAATATATCATGATCAATTCCTGGTTAATAAATAAAGTACATGCAAACGAAGTTGCTTCTTTACCCAATTCTAAGTTCAACCCCTTAACTGGAATCCCTATTGGTTCAACTGCCATGTCAGTTTGACAGATGAGAACAAATACGAACATTTGTTTTTCTCTTGGACATCATTGCACACGCAATAGAACAGCAGAATAGTGTACTGCAATTTTACTTTGCAACACTCCTCACCTTCGTTGACAAAACAAACAATAACAGCGGCCGTGGGGCGGACAGTGGCTCTGTTTCCTCTACTGCGGATTCCATCTTTAAGGGTCAATCTGCGATTTGGTACTTCTATTTTTGCACTTATAAATGAACTGTATATACACATTGTTTCTTGAAGAATATAACTTTTATAAATGCCTTATCAGCTTAGTTCAATTGCCTAACCCCATCAGAACCCAAAATATTAGCTTGTTTGTTTTACTCTGTTGTTTGTAAACAGTGTACTTGTAAACAAACTGTATTGCTTCAAAACATGGTTAAAGCTGCATTCTATAGCTTTGTGCGCGACCTGACAGAATTCAGATATGGAGTTATAGATCTTCATTGTCATTGAAGCAATTCCATGTGCACTATTTCTATGCTTCCCTCTTTAAGTTTCCTTTTTGCGTTTTTTTTACTTAGTGTTTCGTACACCAGGTTCAACTGCTGAAAACACGATGTTTTCTGGTTGTTGAAAATATATTTCACAGCGGTTAGATGGTACATAGTAAACAATGTCTTTGAGGTGCTGGATATAAATCATCTATTCAGCAAATGATTGAAAGAGACTCTGCACACTGCAATCTGTCTCCCATGTGGTTTATTAGCGACATGGTTTCCACTTTACTTTAGGTCTTCATCAGGCCTCACTTGAAAACAGTGGTGGCTGGTGGCACGTTAATCAGAAGACGAGAGCTTAGTATGGCTGGAACGGAATAAATGGAATGGTATCAAACACTTGTTCCATGTTTTTGTAAGCATTATTCCACACCCATTTCAGCCATTACTATGAGCCGTCCTCTCCTCACCAGCCTCCTCTGTTCATAACGTGATACCTATTGACATGTGTTTTCTAACATAACCCTCCTCTTCCACCCCTGTGTCGTCAGGATGATTGACACCTTATACGAGTGGATTTGGTGGACCGCTTCTGGCTGCCAGTCAACCTGACCTGGGCGGACCTAGAGGACCGAGATGGGCGTGTCTACGCCAAAGCCTCTGACTCTATATGTGACGTTGCCTTACGCCATAGTCTCCTCCTGGTCAGATACCTGTTCGAAAGGTGCGCTTGCTGAACATATAGGGGCAGTTTCCAGACAGAGATTAAGCCTTGACTAAGAAACACGTTCTCCTGTAGTCCTGTATGGCTCAGTTAATAGAGCATGGCGCTTGCATTGCCAGGATTGAGGGTTTGATTCCCAGGCACCCATACCTAAAATGTATGCACACTTGACTGTATGTGGCTTTGGATAAAAGTCTGCTAAATGGCATGTACAGTGCAGTGAAAAGTATTTGTCTCCTTTCTGATTTTTGATACTGAATGTTATCAGATCTTCAACCAAAACCTACAATCTTCAACCAAAACCTATTTTATTTATTTAATTAACAAAGTTATCCAACACCCAATTCTCCTGTGTGAAAAGTAATTTCCCCCTTGCACTCAATAACTGGTTGAGCCACCTTTATCTGCAATAACTGCAACCAAACACTTCCTGTAGTTGTTGATCAGTCTCTCACGTTGCTGTGGAGGATTTTTGTCCCACTCTTGCATGAAGAACTGCTTTAACTCAGCGACATTTGTGGGTTTTCAAGCATGAACTGCTCGTTTCAAGTCCTGCCACAACATCTCAATTGGGATCAGGTCTGGACTTTGGCCATTCCAAAACTTCAAATGTGTTGCTTTTTAGCATTTTCATGTAACTTGATTGTGTGTTTTGGATCATTGTCTTGCAGCATGACCCAGCTGTGCTTAGTTTCAGCTCACAGACAGATGGCTGACATTCTCCTGTAGAATTCTGTGTACACAGAGCAGAATTCATGGCTCCTTCTATTAAGGCAAGTCGTCCGGTCCTGACTCCTGAGGCAGCAAAGCATCCCCAAACCATCACACTACCACCACCATGCTGACCGTTGGTATGAGGTTCTTACTGTGGATTGCAGTGTTTGGTTTTCACCAGACATAATGGACCCATCTCATCTAAACAGTTGACTCAAGTTTGCCAAGAAGCACCTGGATGATCATCAAGACTCTTGGAAGAATGTTCTATGGCAGATGAGTCAAAAGTATAACTTTTTGGACATCATGGGTCAATTAGTTTGAGTGCCTTGCTCAAGGGCACGTTGACAGAGCCTTGTCGGCTTGGGATTCGTACCAGCAGCCTTAAGTTACTGGCCCAATGCTCTAACCATAGGCTACCTGCGACACATTGCAGATAAAGGTGGCACAACCAGTTTATGAGTGTAAGGGGGATTACCTTTTCACACAGGGGCATTGGGTGTTGCAGAACTTTGTTATGAAATAAGTATGTCATTGTTGTGTTATTTGTTCACTCAGGTTCCTTTATCTAGTATTAAGATTTGGTTGAATATCTGGTAACATTCAGTAAAACAATATGTGAAAGTAGAGAAAATTAGAAAGGGGGCAAATACTTTTTCACAACACTGTAATATATTATATTTTTGTTCAATGGAGATTTTCCATTGAAATGGTTTCTAGTCCAGGACTATGCTGTGTCCAGAGAACCGGCTCATGCCCCATGCTGTTTATATACTACTAACCATGTTTAGTTCAAACCTTTAGTTCAAACCTCTACCTCACTGTCTCCCTACACCATAGAATTCCTACTCATCAGAAACCAGTTTGAAAGGAGAGCTCGCTGAACAAAAAAAGCCCCTTTTATAGGTTGCTACAGGAAAGTAGATGTTAAGTTACAATTGAACCTGCTTTGCTACTGTGTTTGTGCGTGCGTCTGTTTCTTTATTCAAGTTCATTTAGTTTGAGGCAATGATTCTCGTTTGCTGTGTGTTAATCTCACCTGTGGTAACTTGCATGTGCCTACAAGGTAAAAATTGTACCAGTTTTGAAAATGAAAAGATCTGAACATTCTGCCCCATTGTAAGTCCAATATATTTAACTGCATGTGTATGTTGTCCCTCAGGTTGATAGCCACGCCTCTAGCAGCCTCAGTGGGATCCGGGAGAAGGCCAGACTGAGAGTAGCAACAACCCCATCCTCGAGCTCTACTATCTCTCTCACTCCAGAACCCTGGCCAGGTATTAACCCTACATATTACAAAGCACACTTACACCTTTTACATATACACCTAATTATTAGTGTCAATATCAAACGTCATTGCTCTATGAGATCATAGACATTCTAATGAATAGTACGAACCCTGACCCTCTGGCACTCTGGTCAAACCCTGACCCTCTGGCACTCTGAGTCAAACCTGCCCATCTGGCACTCTGGTCAAACCCTGCCCATCTGGCAGCCTGCCAAACCTGCATTCACTCTGTCAAACCTGCCTGCACTTTGTCAAACCCTGCCATCTGGCCTCTGGTCAAACCTGCCATCTGGCACTCTGGTCAAACCCTGCCCATCTGGCACTCTGGTCAAACCCTGCCATCTGGCACTCTGGTCAAACCCTGCCATCTGGCACTCTGGTCAAACCCTGCCATCTGGCACTCTGGTCAACCCTGCCCATCTGGCACTCTGGTCAAACCCTGCCATCTGGCACTCTGGTCAAACCCTGCCCATCTGGCACTCTGGTCAAACCCTGCCTCTGGCACTCTGGTCAAACCTGCCATCTGGCACTCTGGTCAAACCCTGCATCTGGCACTCTGGTCAAACCCTGCCATCTGGCACTCTGGTCAAACCTTGCCCATCTGGCACTCTGGTCAAACCCTGCCATCTGGCACTCTGGTCAAACCCTGCCCATCTGGCACTCTGGTCAAACCCTGCCCATCTGGCACTCTGGTCAAACCCTGCCCATCTGGCACTCTTGGTCAAACCCTGTTGCACTGTCAAACCCTGCCATCTGGCACTCTGGTCAAACCCTGCCCATCTGGCACTCTGGTCAAACCTGCCCATCTGGCCCTCTGGTCAAACCCTGCCCATCTGGCACTCTGGTCAAACCCTGCCATCTGGCACTCTGGTCAACCCTGCCCATCTGGCACTCTGGTCAAACCCTGCCCATCTGGCACTCTGGTCAAACCCTGCCCATCTGGCACTCTCTGGTCAAACCCTGCCCATCTGGCACTCTGGTCAAACCCTGCCCATCTGGCACTCTGGTCAAACCTTGCCCATCTGGCACTCTGGTCAAACCCTGCCCATCTGGCACTCTGGTCAAACCCTGCCCATCTGGCACTCTGTCAAACCCTGCCATCTGGCACTCTGGTCAAACCCTGCCCATCTGGCACTCTGGTCAAACCTGCCCATCTGGCACTCTGGTCAAACCCTGCCCATCTGGCACTCTGGTCAAACCCTGCTCATCTGGCACTCTGGTCAAACCCTGCCCATCTGCACTCTGGTCAAACCCTGCCCATCTGGCACTCTGGTCAAACCCTGCCCATCTGGCACTCTGGTCAACCCTGCCCATCTGGCACTCTGGTCAAACCCTGCCCATCTGGCACTCTGGTCACATCCTGCCTCTGGTCAAACCTGCTCGACTCACCCTGCATCTGGCATCTGGTCAAACCTGCCCATCTGGCACTCTGGTCAAACCCTGCCCATCTGGCACTCTGGTCAAACCCTGCCCATCTGGCACTCTGGTCAAACCCTGCCATCTGGCACTCTGGTCAAACCTGCCCATCTGGCACTCTGGTTCAAACCCTGCCCATCTGGCACTCTGGTCAAACCCTGCCCATCTGGCACTCTGGTCAAACCCTGCCCATCTGGCACTCTGGTCAAACTGCCATCTGGACTCTGGTCAACCCTGCCATCTGGCACTCTCTGGTCAAACCCTGCCCATCTGGCACTCTGGTCAAACCCTGCGTATCTGGCACTCTGGTCAAACCCTGCATCTGGCACTCTGGTCAAACCCTGCGTATCTGGCACTCTGGTCAAACCCTGCCATCTGGCACTCTGGTCAAACCCTGCCTATCTGGCACTCCTAAAATCCTGGTTGGAGGATGCTGATGCTCTGACCAACTCATTGCCATGTGGTTAGTGTGTCAGCCCTGAGATTGGAAGGTTGGGGGTTTGATCCCTGGTCTAGTCATACCAAAGACAAAAATATTTCCTGATGCTGCTCTGCTGGGGAGTCAGCATTAAGGAGCTGGATTGTAGCATATGACCCTGCGATTAAAAATTCAAGTAATTTGGTTGGATTCAAGTTAATTCACCTGTCCAGGGGGTGTACTTGTCCAGCTGCCTCAGGCTACAGGTATAGGAGATGGGTCAGGCCCTATTGTCACCCAGATGTCCAGCCTAAACCAACCTCTAATGCAGATACTATGCTCCAGGACAAATGTTTTGGTCCATGACTCACCATGTGGTCATGAGGGATGTTAATGTTTATCCACATGACTTTCACCCTTTACCCATCTCTCCACATGAGGTGTGTGTGCGCGAGCGAGTGTGTAAGTGTGTGTGMCAATGCYTCTATGTGCGCTTGTGTGTGTACGCGCACACATTTGTGTGGCTATGTGTTGCTTGTGTGTGTGAWTTTCCACGCGTCTGTGTGCATCTGCGTGCGTGTGTGTGTGAGCCTCCTGATGTGTGTATATCATCAGACGGTCTAGACAGTCTTTGAGGGGATTAGTGAAACCTCACACCACGAGACCTCTCTCTCTGAGACCCTGATGGTTATTTTGCTGAATGGAGACGATCTCCAGTGAGAGATCATCATCAGATATCATCAGCTCCTCTATCTGCTAATAACTGTCTGCTGATGACTGCTACACAGCACTCATGGTCCAGTGTCTTACCGGAATCTCAAGTAGCCAGCGAAATGAAACAAGTAACCAGCTAGTGGGGACAAATTTGCCCTACTAAAGTGAATTTGGTGACATCTGATTTACCCCAATTTATTGAAGTCAACTTAGCATAAGGGTTAGTCGTCCTCTGTGTAGCTGGCAGCTGGCGCTAATCACACACACTTGGTTCTGAACTTGTGTGTGTGTGTGTGTGTGTGTGTCTGTGTCCCAGGCAGTTAAAGATGGTCTGTCTAAGAAGAGCGGCTGGTGCGTTAGGCAGGTGGAGCGCTGGTTCAGAAAGAGAAGAAACCAGGATCGTCCCGGAGTACTGAAGAAGTTCAGAGAGGCTGGGTAAAACTGMGTGTTGTSTGTGAGAGTATGCTTATTCCACATTTTCACCTTTCACTCAGTAGTGTTATTCTTCTTCTTCTTATATTAGTGTCCCTTGTCTGTCTCGGTCTCTGTCTCTGTCTTGCAGTTGGAGGTTTGTGTTCTATCTGTTGGCGTTAATTGGAGGAGTTGTGTCCCTGTATGATGTGAGTAGTGACTCTAGTGATCCTCTGCTTCACAAACACAAGTGTTTACAAGATAGCAATTCAGRGCGTGTGGAGAGATTTCAAGATGTGGAGTGAGATTACTG
The DNA here is from genome assembly GCF_002910315.2 of Salvelinus sp. IW2-2015. Classification (NCBI taxonomy): domain Eukaryota; kingdom Metazoa; phylum Chordata; class Actinopteri; order Salmoniformes; family Salmonidae; genus Salvelinus; species Salvelinus sp. IW2-2015. The sequence goes on along the minus strand of NW_019946353.1, from coordinate 16,634 downwards.
TATCTTAACTCTGTTACATTCAGTACCACCAAAACACACACCGGCTACAAATTGCTAACACTTTATGATGTGTATACTATCAAATTACATCCTCAAAGTAGAACTTTAACAGGTTGTCCGGGTGAAAGCAGGGAGGAGGTCAAAATGGAAGACTCAATTGCTGGATAAAAATATTATCTGACTGAAATGGAGAACGTCTTTTCAGTCATTCTGCCCTGAAGTGAAGGAGGAGAGAGGAGGAGAGAGGCGGATAAGGGGAAGAGGGAGGAGAGGACAGAGAGAGGCGGATAAGGGGAAGAGGGAGGAGAGGACAGAGAGAGGCGGATAAGGGGAAGAGGGGAGGAGAGGACAGAGAGAGGCGGATAAGGGAGAGGGAGGAGAGGACAGAGAGAGGCGATAAGGGGAAGAGGGAGGAGAGAAGAGAGAGGCGATAAGGGAAGAGGGAGGAGAGGACAGAGAGAGGCGGATGGAGGGAGGAGAGGACAGAGAGATGAGCTTATGGGAATTTGAGGTGATGGCTTAGCAAGTGTCTGAAGGCCTCGAGGGCAATGCCAGTTGAAATTGAAAGCATCATGATGAGATTGTCCTGTAATGTTCTTTAAAGATTTCCCTGCATGTTTCTCCTTTTGTTTTGTATTTCAGAAAGAATGGTTTTATGATACGCGGGGAAGTGTGGAATGGATTTCCTAAACAGGTGCGTGTGTTGTGTGTGTGTGTGTGTGTGGTGTGTGTGTGTGTGTGTGTGTGTGTGTGTGTGTGTGTGTGTGTGTGTGTGTGTGTGTGTGTGTGTGTGTGTGTGTGTGTGTGTGTGTGTGTGTGTGTGTGTGTGTGTGTGTGTGTGTGTGTGTGTGTGTGTGTGTGTGTGTGTGTGTGTGTGTGTGTGTGTGTGTGTGTGTGTGTTCTAGTCATTAGGCCTAGTACTGAGAGATTGGTGCTTTTTGAGGTCAGTTCGATTTATAATAAAATTATCAGGTTTTTGGTTTCTGTTGCATTATGTGGATTGAATGCTGAACAACACAGAATAAAAACAGTGAATAACAGTGCATGATGGTAGTGCCCAACAGTGCCCATTACTCCTTATTATTCACTTACTTGACTTTAATAAAATATATTGGGGGGCTTATTTTGGACCTAAGCTTGTCACCTCTTCCCGCTTTTGGGACAGCAACTCCCATTGTTGTGACGGAGACATGATCATCTCGTCGATATATACAGATCTCTGCCCCACAGCCGGACAAGTGGCATATAGAATATTGGTGGGTTGGAAACTACAACACCCTACTACATCACATAGTTCAGGCTTGATCTGATTTCTCTCTAGAGAACTACAACTCCCTACTACATCACATAGTTCAGGCTTGATCTGATTTCTCTCTAGAAAACTACAACACCCTACTAATCACATAGTTCAGGCTTGATCTGATTTCTCTCTAGAGAACTACAACACCCTACTACATCACATAGTTCAGGCTTGATCTGATTTCTCTCTAAGAGAAACTACAAACTCCTATACATCACACAGTTCAGGCTTGATCTGATTTCTCTCTAGAGAAACTACAACACCTACTACATCACACAGTTCAGGCTTCATCTGATTTCTCTTAGAGAACTGCGCATTGAGCTCACAGAAAAAATTATAATAATTGAACTGACGTCGGGCAAGTTAGTAATTTTTTTTCGGTTAGTCGCTCAGCACTACTGGTCATTTACCAGGGTGATTTGAAGAGCTCTCACACTCTCTTACTCTTCTCACGTGTCTCCACACTAGTATAACCAACCAGGAAGAACAACACATATCATACTTGAACAGACGCCATTGGCAGCATTTAAACTCCAGATTTGGAGTTTGCTCACACATCAAACATATACAACTTGTTGATAATATTTATTCTCAGGTCAAAACACACAGGTCCATATTTAGTAGTGAGACTAGTTTTAAAATGTTTTTTAACAAGTGGAGGATAGTGTGTATGGTTTAGATTGCTGTTCAGTCTTTACTGGGTGCCAGGTCCTAATCAAAGGAATGATGATGTCACACAACTGGAGTGGCTGAGGCTAGGATTATGTTTTGATCGGTTCCACACCTAACAATGTTGCTTGGGGTTTAAAGCAGCTCGAAGTATATACAGGTCACGTCCCAGATGGCACCTCCTATTGGCCCTGGTCAAACGTAGTGCACTACATCAGGACTAGAGTGCCATTTGGGATGAAGGCATAGTTGTAGAGAGATTTTGGATGTGTTTTATTGATCGTATTTGCAACAAAGAATTCAACACAGTTAGTACTATTGGTATCACTTGTTGGCCTACTTAGTAGGTATTTTGATGAATCCCCAAATATAGTGGTATTAGATCGACTAATTATTATGCAATTGCAATTTTAACCATTGTAGTTGCTAAGAAAAAACATGTATAGCGTAGGATAAAACACCATGTAGCTCTGGGGCCTATATATCAATCAAATTCAATCAATCAAATGTATTTATAAAGCCCTTTTTACATCAGCCGATGTCACAAAGTGCTATACAAGAAACCCCTAAAACCCAAAAGCAAGCAATGCAATGTAGAATCACGGTGGCTAGGAAAAACTCCTAGAAAAGCAGGAACCTAGGAAGAAACCTAGAGAGGAAATGTGGCCAGTCCTCTTTTGGCTGTGCCGGGG
>NW_019946353.1:4798-10912 GCF_002910315.2 Salvelinus sp. IW2-2015 | reverse complement strand
GGGGGAAAAGTCCAAGCGCTCCAAGGTTCAATCCGGGAATCAGATGAGTCTGTTGCTGGAGACAAGAAGCAAGTAAGTGCCAAAGGAACTGATCTGAGAGTGCATGATAGTTTGAGTGCATGTGACAATGACTGTATGTTCATTTCTCGCTATTAAAGTCAACAAATACAGGTGGAAACCTAAAGTGCCAGGGCCAGGGGAAAGATCTATGTGAGCGACCATTGTGTTTTGAAGAGAATTGGAGGCCAGTAACTTTATTGAGCATTGACTCACATTCATGGCGGCCATGTCATTGTCATAGGCCTCACGCACTTTCTTCATGATCTCTGTCTCGGCCAGACAACAGGCCTCGATGGGTCCCTTCACTGTGATGGTCCTCTCTGGGTTGTACACGGTCAGGTCCTGGAGTCTGCAGACAGGAGCGGAGGGAAGGGAGAGAGAGTGGGTGGGAGAAGTGAAAGAGGAGGAGAAGAGGAAAGAGGGAGAGGTCAGGTGGAAAAGGAGGAAGATAAGAAACAGGAAGAGCGGGTAGAATAAGAAAGAAGAAGGGGAGAGGAGCAGAGGGAGAAAAAGAACAGGGAACGCTGTTAATCAACCATAGGTGATCATTGGAGACTACACTAATGAAGATACAACTCAGTACATATAGTTCTGTTTTTTTACCCATTTTTTCTCCTCAATTGGTAGTTACAGTCTAGTCCCATCATTGTAACTCCCATACAGACTCGGGAGAGGCAAAGGTCGAGAGCCATGCATCCTCCGAAAACACAACCCCGCCAAGCTTTTTTTGACGCACTGCTCACTTAACCCGGGAAGCCAGCCGCAACAATGTGTCAGAGGAAACACTGTACACCTGGCGACCGTGTCAGCATGCATGCGCCCAGCCCGCCACAGGAGTCACTAGAGCGGGATGGGACAATGACATCCCTGCCGGCCAAACCCACCCCTAACCCGGACGACGCTGGGCCAATTGTGCACCGCCTCATGGGTCTCCCGGTCACGGCCGGCTGCGACACAGCCCGGGATCGAACCCGGATTTGTAGTGACACAGCTAGCACTGTGGAGCAGTGCCTTAGACCGCTGCGCCACTCGGGAGGCCCGTACAACTCAGTACATTTAATCAGTCTCAGTCATTAGATATAGTCATAGGTTTCAATCACATGGTGCATGATCTTTCCTAATTGACCATGGCAGCTCTGCGTAAACATAACCAGGGACCTGTGTGTTTCATGATGTGTGTAGATGTGTGTGTATGTTTTTAGATGTGTGTGACTAACGGGGAGATGGTAATCTTGGTGTCGGTGTCCTGCTCCACTTTTTTCAGGTTGCGCCCCTCCTTGCCGATCAGTCGGCCTACAAAGTTATTGTGAGACAGGATCTTCAGGGGTACTTCCTCAGCACTGAGAGGATGAGGAGAACACAGTATGAGATTAAACACAGGAGAAAATCCAAATATACAGTTTCCTAACTGCATGCATAAACGTCCACCCCTAGCACAATTGGAGATACCGTTTTTTAATGGGAAAAGTTACAAAATAGCTGGAGGGTCACTTTAAAGTTTTCACACTGTGCAGGTTTGACAGCTGCTTCATGGACACTGCACTCACGTCTTGGTGTCCTTAGCCTCCTGTTGCATGATGTCCAGGATCATACGGCAGGCAGAGGAGCAGCCCTCAGGGGTGGAGTGGATGCTGATTGGCTTCTCAGCTGCGCCGGCATTCTCTTTGCGATGGACGTCAATTCTAGCAGGGACGGAAAAAGCAGGAAAGTCCGTTTGGCCATACAGTATGGTGTCCACAAACAGGTGAGCAGGGCACTTTTGGTTTGTTTAAATTCAATCAAAAAGCCCTTTGGGTTGTGCAATGCTCCCAGTACCTTTTCATACTCAAGCCTCATATCAGTAATGGCTTTGCTCGGTCTATTCTAGCAAGATGTTCTCTTTTAGAGACCATACCGGTGACTTGCAATTACTTGATCTGGTTCTCTGGTACTCATCAGTTACTTACAGTATATTGGTCAAGTCATATTGGTACTCACTTGCTCTGGGTTTGTTTGGTGATGTTGCGGATGGTGGCACCCTCCTTGCCGATGATGGCCCCCACGTATTGGGTGGGCACCAGGAGTCGGAGGGGGATGTCAGCGTGCTGGTGTTTCGAAGGCATGCCTGAGCCCGGGGAACCTCCACGGGGGCCGCGGGACCCGTAACCGGGGCGACGACTGTTGTCCTGGCCGCGTTGGGAGTCGACATCGGACGTCTCATCTGGGATGTAGGAGACGCGCAAGGAATTGTTCTCAAACTCGTAGCCGTTCAGCTTCTGGATAGCCCTGGGAGAAAGAGGTGGATGTTACATTTCACATTTAATCATACATCGACAATATCAACAAAACTAGAAATGGTTGTTTATAAGGATGACGAAATACAAAGAAAGAATTCCCGTGGTTTGTGTCATTTATCCATGAGGTTTTCTGAAAACCTTTTTATAATGAGTTTTATATGTTTTACCTGGGGAAAAAATGGGCCTTGAAAGACAAATGTCTCAAAACAATGCTTTTCTTAAGTGAAACTTTCTACTATGGCCAAATTCATCAGCTGCATGTGTGTAGTTCATCTTTAATATCTTTGATCATTTTTGTTGCAGCGTAGCGCAATCCCCAACTGCAGTCCTACTATCAAACCACTAGAGGTCAAGCGAGTGATATATATCTATATATACACTAAATATACAAAAGTATGTGGATACCCGTTCAAATTAGTGGATTTCAGACACACCCGTTGCTGACAGGTGTATAAAATTGAGCACACATTCATACAATCTCCATAGACAAACATTGCCAGTAGAATGGCCATACTGAAGAGTTCAGTGACTTTAAACATGGTACCATCATAAGATGCCACCTTTCCAACAAGTCAGTTGATCAAATTTCTGCCATGCTAGAGCAGCCCCAGTCAACTGTAATTTTTATTTTTTAACCAGGTAAGTTGACTGAGAACACATTCTAATTTACAGCAATAACCTGTGGAATAGTTACAGAGTATGATTAGGTGACCATGATGGTATGAGAGCCAGATGTGGAATTTAGCCAGGACACCAGGGTTAACACCAGGGTTAACACCTACACTCTTACAAGAAGTGCTATGGGATCTTTTAGTGACCACAGAGAGTCAGGGGACCTGTTTAACATCCCAGCTGAAAGACAGCATCCTACACAGGGCAATGTCCCCAATCATTTGGATATTTTTTTAGACCAGAGGAAAGGCCCTCCAACACCACTTCCAGCAGCATCTGGTCTCCCATCCAGGGACTGACCAGGACCAACCCTGCTTAGCTTCAGAAGCAAGTCAGCAGTGGGATGCAGGGTGGTATGCAGCTGGCCAGTGCTGTTACTGTGAGGTGGAAATGTCTAGAAGAAACATTGGCTCAGCCGCGAAGTGGTAAGCCACACAAGCTCACAGAACGGGACCACCGAGTGCTGAAGTGCGTAAAAATCGTCTGTCCTCGGTTGCAACACTCACTACCGAGTTCCAAACTGCCTCTAGAAGCAACATCAGCACAAGAAGTGTTAGTCGGGAGATTCATGAAATGGGTTTCCATGGCCGACCAGCCGCACACAAGCCTAAGATCACCATGCGCAATGCCAAGCGTCGGCTGGAGTGGAAACGCATTCTCTGGAGTGATGAATCACACTTTACCATCTGGCAGTCCGACGGACAAATCTGTGTTTGGCGGATGCCAGGAGAATGCTACCTGCCCCAATGCATAGCGCCAACTGTAAAGTTTGGTGGAGGAGGAATAATGGTCAGGGGCTGTTTTTCATGGTTCGGGCTAGGCCCCTTAGTTTCAGTGAAGGGGAAATCTTAACGCTACTGCATTCAATTACATTCTAGAAGATTCTGTGCTTCCAACTTTGTGGCAACAGTATGGGGAAGGCCCTTTCCGGTTTCAGCATGACAATGCCCCCGTGCATAAAGCGAGGTCCCTACAGAAATGGTTTGTCGAGATTGGTGTGGAAGAACTTGACTGGCCTGCACAGAGCACTGACCTCAACCCCATTGAACACATTTGGGATGAATTGGAGCACCGACTGCGAGCTAGGCATAATTGCCAAACATCAGTGCCCGACCTCACTAATGCTCTTCTGGCTGAATGGAACCAAGTCCCTGAAGCAATATTCCAACATCTAGTGGAAAGCCTTCCCAGAAGAGTGGAGGCTGTTATAGAAGCAAAGAGGGGATCAACTCCATATTAATGCCCATGATTTTGTAAACAAGATTTTTGACGTGCAGGTGTCCACATACTTTTGGCCATGTAGTGTATCATGCATCAACATGTGGAGTTTGACAAAGATTCAAATAGCTAGGATCTCAAAAACAAAAGCATTCAGATAAGCAAGGTGTGAAAGGATATGGAGTGGGTACATTTGGAAGTAGAGATATAGAAAATATAACGCTCTATGGGAGACTTACTGTCTGGCATGTTCCCGAGTTCCATATGTGACGTTGACCACCGCAGTCTCACTGTCTGTGTTCACTAAGAAAAGCAGCCAGAGTGAGAGGAGAGGGGACGAGAGAGAGAGAGACGCAAGGAGAGAGAGAGAGGAGAGAGAGGAGGGGAGATTGCATAAGTCAGAGGCTATAAACCCACCTCCTTTCCATTTCCTGAACAGTTGAGCACTGAGAGTTATTGATATTGATTGACCTATGACAGAGCATGGGATATCCCATTGATCAAATCTGATTTGCAGACAGAGAAGGACTGAGAGGCAGTGATTTACCACTGACATAAAGACTTCCCTCTCGCAGTGTTTCCGGTAGACTGGTATACTCCAAGCTATTTCTTAATGAGCTGTATTCACGAAGGGAGGTGCTTGGACTACAGAACGAATGTCAGAACTCTGATCATAAGGCACCTCAGAGTAGGAGTGCCTCTTAGATCTTAATGACTAAGATTACCTGGACAGGTAGGACCTGATCCTAGATCAGCACTCCTATTCTGAGACGCTTTATGAATATGCTTTTGTTTTGTAGCTCAGATGGATAGGGTAAGCAGATCTGGTCAGGTCTCAGGGATAGAAAACAGTGAGTGACATTTTTGCGGTGCAAAAGCATTGAGCAAAGTGCAAAGGATTACTGTGAATCTCATTATAATCTCGCCCAGTGAGTGTGTAAAGGAAGTCTTATCATTGGATTTGCAGATGAGATGTTCAGAGCGAGTTCTGACTGGTTATGAAAAGGACAGAATAACTCTATTTTTCCCCAGAGGTAACTTCAGTATCTTACCTTGTTCGCAGTTCTCAACGGTTCCATATTGGGCCAGCAGACCATCCAGCACCTAGGGAGGGGAGAACACAATTTCATTATAGTTGTGTTTCAACATTTCCACCTAAATTGAGTTTCTCCAATGTTCTCGTATTTGTCTCACTTCCTACATCAGTGTAAAACAGTTCCGGTCCTCAAGGGCCCGCATCATTTCAACCTCCCACTTAATTGATGAGTGCTACTGACTGGAGAGATACGCTTCCCTGGTCTAAATCAGACACTGATGTCCTGTGTAGCTCAGTTGGTAGAGCATGGTGCTTGCAATGCCCGTATAGTGGATTTGATTCCCGGGACCACCCATACGTATAATTTATGCACTGTATGTCTCTTGGATGAATGGCATATCTGGCCATCCAGAAGCTAGGTTTGACTGCTCTGATGTAATGAGTTAGAATTGTGTCTTCAACATGGTTTCTTATTCTGACATTGGGCCTATTTTTTTTTTTACTCCTTCTGTATCGTGTTCAGGGCTATATCGTGGATGTAGAAACGTTACCCTCGTGTGGCCAGCTAGGGAAGGACATACTGCGTTGCACGCGAGCACTGGCAGGATGGAGTGGAGAGCGAGAGAGAAAGCGAAAGAGCCCCGCCTTAGCAGAGACATGTGGCCCATCTTCGTCCAGCTGTCAGCGGTAGCCGCTCAACACCCACACACACAATTTATTTTTAAACCGTTATTTAACTAGGCAAGTCAGTTAAGAACAAATTCTTATTTACAATGACGGCCTAGGAACAGTGGGTTAACTGACTTGTTCAGGGGCAGAACAACAGATTTTTACCTTGTCAGCTCGGGGATT
>NW_019946353.1:0-1776 GCF_002910315.2 Salvelinus sp. IW2-2015 | reverse complement strand
GTGTGGTGTGTGTGTGGTGTGTGTGTGTGGTGTTGTGTGTGTGTGTGTGTGTGTGTGTGGTGTGTGTGTGTGTGTGTGTTGTGTGTGTGTGTGTGTAGGTTGTGTTGTTGTGTTGTGTGTGTGTGTGTGTGTGGTGTGTGGGTGTGTGTGTGTGTGTTGTGTGGTGGTGTGGTGGTGTGTGTGTTGTGTGTGTGGTGTGTGACTCACTAGTGGGGAGCCAGGATGGTACTGTAGAAACGTGGCAACAGCGGAAGAAGAGAGAGAGGTTGATCACAGAGAAGACTTCATCTGGAAAAATAAAAGATAATAAGACACACGCACACGCACATAAACACAAACACAAACACAAACGCACACACAAACACACCAGCTAAATTATAAAGACATGTGTATTAAAACATGCAGGGGAAATTTCAAGTTAGTTAACTCTTTCCTGACTGGATTGCATTAATTCCATGTGGTTACAGGGTTAATTCGGCTTAGTTACAATGGTAAAACATAAACAACTCAAAGGTGAACAGTTTAGGCATTCATTCAGAGTGGTTAAGGTTAGGGCTATGATTCTGGGAAGGCTTAAAATGAAATAATTTAAAACGACGTGCTTACAACATTGTTGTTGAGTAGTCTGAGCAGCGAGTTCCGATCCAAGAGTTTGCACCCAGCGCTGGGCAGTCGTTTTTCTTTTTATTCTTTTTTTGCATTGKGGAAGGCATATATCGACGTTCTCATTACCTTTTTAAACGTCCAAAATCAAAATATTTTTCTTGAGATCAGGCTGGGCTAACAAACCTCTGGTAAAACAGCATGCAGAGACAGTACGCTGTTCACTCCCTKGATAATGAGGTCTAAGTATGTGATCACACCAGCGGTATTCAGGCAGAGATGCTATTTATAATTCCAGAGGACATTATGACAGTATGAAAACAGTTTAGATGTAATGTGTTAGTCATGTGACATACACTGAGTATACAAAARATTAAGAACACCTGCTCTTTCCATGACATAGACTGACCAGGTGAAACCAAGTGAAAGCTATGACCCTTGTTGATGTCAGGTGTTAAATCTACTTTAATCAGCGTAGCTGAAGGGGGGGGGGGACCTGTTATAGGAGGATTTTTAAGCCTTGAGACAATTGAGACATGGATTGTGTATGTGTGACATTCAGATGGTGAATGGGCAAGACAAAAAATGTAAGTGCCTTTAAACGGGGTATAGTAGTAGGTGCCAGGCACACCGTTTTTTCGTCTAGAACTGCAATGCTGCTGGATTTTCCACGCTCAACAGTGTCCCGTGTGTACCAAGAATGGACATTCAGCCAACTTGACACAACTGTAGGAAGCATTGGAGTCAACATGTGCCAGCATCCCTGTGGATCACTTTCGACACCTTGTAGCGTCCATGCCCTGATGAATTGAGGCTGTTCTGAGGGCAAAAAGGGTGGGGGGGTGAAACTCAATAATAGGAAGGTGTTCCCAGTGTTTGGTATGCTCAGTGTATGTGGGGATCAGATCTCTAATCTATGTCAAATTAAATAAAATTGTATTTCTCACATGCTTTGTAATAAAAAAGCATGAGCTGGCACACCAAATTATTTAGTGTAGAGGTGCTGATTAACGGTATAAGGGCACAAGGTGAGACCCAGATGCAGACTCAGGGGGCAGATGGTTAGAGTCCAAGATGTTATTTAACAATCCAAAAGGGGAAGGCAAGAGAATGGTTGTGGACAGGCAAAAGGTCAAAACCAGTTCAGAGATCCAGAGGTACAGAACGGCAGGC
>NW_019946352.1:66101-67770 GCF_002910315.2 Salvelinus sp. IW2-2015 | reverse complement strand
TTTTCTTCGGTTTTCTATTTGAGATTTTTAGATTTGATAGGGAAGCTGAGAGGTCAAATATACTGTTAAGATTTTCTACTGCCAAGTTTACACCTTCACTATTGCAGTGGAACGTTTTGTCCAGGAAGTTGTCTGAAAGGGATTGAATTTGTTGTTGCATAATTGTTTTTTGGTTGGTTTCCAAACTGCATTCCTTCGATGCCTTGATGCCTCATGATTGAGTATTGCTCTGTTCAGGTAGACTGTGATTTTGCTGTGGTCTGATAGGGGTGTCAGTGGGCTGACTGTGAACGCTCTTAGAGACTCTGGGTTGAGGTCAGTGATAAAGTAGTCTACAGTACTACTGCCAAGAGATAAGCTATAGGTGTACCTACCATAGGAGTCCCCACGAAGCCTACCATTGACTATGTACATACTCAGCGTGTGACAGAGCTGCAGGAGTTGTGACCCGTTTTTGTTGGTTATGTTGTCCTAGTTGTGCCTAGGGGGCATATGGGGGAGGGAATGATGTCACCTCAAGGTAGGTGTTTGTCCCCCTGTGTGCTGAGGGTGTCAGGTTCTTATCCGGTTCTGGCATTTAGGTCTCCACAGACTAGTACATGTCCCTGGGCCTGGAAATGGTTGATCTCCCCCTCTAGGATGGAGAAGCTGTCATCATTAAAGTATGGGGATTCTAGTGGGGGGATGTAGGTAGCACACAGGAGGACATTTTTCTCCGTTGAGATAATTTCCTCATTAATTTCTAGCCAGATGTAAAATGTTCCTGTTTCGACTAATTTAATAGAGTGAGTTAGGTCTGCTCTATACCAAATTAGCATACCCCCTGAGTCCCTTCCTTGTTTCACACCTGGTAGTGTGGTGGATGGGACTACCAGCTCTCTGTAACCTAGAGGGCAACCAGTGGGTCCGTCTCCTCTATACCAGTTTTTCTTTAGGATAACAATGTCTGTATTTCTGTTTTCATTGATGAAGTCCAGGTTCCTGCTCTTTAGGCCAAAGAGACCTTGTTGGTCGTGTGGTTTGGCCTCAGGCCAGTAAGTTTGAGCAGAGCCTGCTGAGCATCTGGTACATGCCATTGGCTTGGGCGGGTGTAAGAGTGGGGGTTGGGCCTGTTTGCCCGCTCACTGCCTGGGCGTATGTGTGACTTCCATGTTGAGGCCCTTTTTGCAGGAGTGGGGTGCATGGGGTGCATGGGGTGGGCAGGAGGGGTATAGGTCTGATCTGAGGGGGCCTAAATGGGGTGTGGGCATGGTTGACTTGGGGGGGGGTTGGTGTTGATTGGTTGGGCTGGGGGTGTGGATGTGGCTGGTGGTGTTGTGGTCTGGATGTAGGTCCTCTATGTGTAGGTCCAGGGGGTGGCGTCCCGCTGGTCAGGGAGGGTGTCTATTGATCTGTTGCTCCTCTGTGAAGTGTTGGGTCTGCGTTTGAGAGCGATGTCCTTTAGAGTCCGGGCGAAGGTGGGCACTGCTGCCTTGTAGAGGTGGACCTGGTCATAGAGGCTGTTCAAGTCCAGGGTGGAGTGGTGGGCCAGGAAAACATTTGGTTTTGAGGCAATATTTGTGTTTACCCGCTGTTGGTAGCAGGGTGGAAGTCTTTTCATGGTAGCAGGGTGGAAGTCTTTTCATGGTAGCAGGGTGGAAGTCTTTTCATGGTAGCAGGGTGGAAGTCT
>NW_019946352.1:60500-63853 GCF_002910315.2 Salvelinus sp. IW2-2015 | reverse complement strand
GACCGGAGAGATGGAGGTGGAGCAGAGACATATCTGCAGTCTGGACTGTGGGTGAGACAAAGTCAAGCCAATATAAAAAGCAAGAGCAAGGAGAGAACTAGAGGAGAGGATCAGACTGCTGGAGGAGAGGTTGGGTGATGGCGTGTGACAGAGAACAACCCACTAGAGAGGTGGCCACCCCGCAGAGAAGCCAGCAGATCAGCCCACGTCAGCTCAACGACAAAAGTCCTCGACATAACCACGCAGACAGTCCACCCTGCCGAGACCTGACCATAGCCTCAAACACCACAGCAGCGACAGTCCACACCAGACTCTCTGACCATAGCTGGACATCACAGCAGAACAGTCCACACGCAAGCCGCTGACCATAGTCTCAACATACAGCAGAACAGTCCACACCAGACCTGACCATAAGCCCTGATCACAGCAGAACAGTCCAACCAGACCCTGACGCATAGCCTCGACACCACAGCAGAACAGTCACACCAGAACCTGACCATAGCCTCCACAATCACAGCAGAACAGTCTCAACCAGCCCTCTGCCATAGCCTCAACATCACAGAGAACAGTCACACACCAGACCCTGACATGAGCCTCAACATACAGGCAGAACAGACAGAATGAGAACCCCAAGGCCAGGGATCCCACCCCTCTGATTACCCCCCTGTCAGCCACCAGAGATAGCCCTCACTGACAACCTCCCAAAAAATACCCGACTGGGGACATATACACAGACAACACACGAGTCAGATATGTATTTTTGAACTTCAGGGTCTGGTTAAGGGGGTGTTGTTGTGCTGGACTGTTGTCTGAGTCTGTGCTGACTGGAGTGTAATAACCTGCTGTTCCAGCTCCACCTGTCTTACCTCCAGCTGGGTAAATGTACCCTTCATTTCAATGAGGGGGTAGTACTCTGTGCTGGGAGGTTAACCTTCCGCTTGGGGTTGCTCGTCTGTGGGGTTATATAATGAAGAGGTCTGGTCTGACCCGCTCGGGGTGGGGGTATCTTTCTCAAGGGAGAGCTTCTCCTGCTGGGCTAATTCTTTGATTAGGTGAAAGTCCATCTGAAACTGTTTGGGGTTGCCCTGTACCAACACTGTTCCAGACTTATAGAGGTTTATATTAGCTGCCTCAAGAGTCCTCGTTTTCAAGTATCCTGAGTTTCCACCCCTCGTTAACACCCCCTCTCTTAACAGAGGGGTAGTGTGTTAATATAGCATTGTGCCATGCCAGGGGATGGTCTGTGTGGAAGATGAGGTTGCTGATGTTCCCATTTTCATAATAGTCAGCAAAAAGAAGCTTCATTTTGTGATCTTTTCTTGCCTTATCATTCTTTACATACACAGGGTACTGTATTTTAATTACCTCTGAACAGCGGGAGGCAGCTTCTAAGGCCTCTCCATTTGGTTGGAGTAGACTTTTCGACTCTCCTGCCATTGTTGGGCTGAAGGGCTTGGACACCTTTCACTTGACACGTCAGTGCTAATTGAAGTTGTATCAAGCTTGGCAGCCTTAACTCAGCATTCAGACCTTATAAAGTAATGTCATGTATTTTTCTTCTTGGCTTTTGGAAATAAAATATAGTTTCAGACTAAACGTTACTCACTCAGTTCCAGGTTGGACGGTGTTTTCAGGTTTCTGTTGTGTTCCAGAGCGTTTGATGTATAGTGTTGGAATGATCATCTTTGGTAGTTATAAACCTCCCAGGGGATTCTGTAATTCCGTCCAAAATCAGGCTCTCTCTCGCTTTCTCTCTCTCTCCATCTCTCTCTCTCTCTTAATTCAATTTAAGGGGCTTTATTGGCATGGGAAACATGTGTTAACGTTGCCAAAGCAAGTGAAGTAGCTGATATACAAAAGGGAAATAAACAATAAAAATGAACAGTAAACATTACACTCACCAAGCCATTACAAATGGCATGTTATGTCTATATATCATGTTGTAACGATGTGCAAATGGTTAATGTACAAAAGGGAAAATAAATAAGCATAAATATAGGTTGTAGTTACAATGGTGTTTGTTCTTCACTGGTTGACCTTTTCTTGTGGCAACAGGTCACAAATCTTGCTGCTGTGATGCCACACTGTGGTATTTCACCCAGTAGATATGGGAGTTTATCAAAACTGGGTTTGTTTTCTAATTCTTTGTGGGTCTGTGTAATCTGAGGGAAATATGTGTCTCTAATATGGTCATACATTTTGCAGGAGGTCATCTGTCACTGTGTACTCTGTTTTTAGGGCCAAATAGCATTCTAGTCAGATTGCTTTATTAATTACTTGGAAATAATTATATTTTTCCACAGAGACAGTTCCCCACAGAGACAGGCCCCCCATAGACAGCCCCCACAGAGACAGTCTCCCCCATAGACAGTCCCCCACAGAGACAGTTCCCCACAGAGACAGTCTCCCCCATAGACAGCCCCCACAGAGACAGTCCCCCACATAAGACAGTTCCCCACAGAAGACAGTCCCCCACAGAGACAGTCCCCCACAGAGACAGTTCCCCACAGAGACAGTTCCCCCATAGACAGTCTCCCCCATAGACAGCCCCCACAGAGACAGTCTCCCCATAGACAGTCCCCCACAGAGACAGTTCCCCACAGAGAACAGTCTCCCCCATAGACAGCCCCCCACAGAGACAGTCCCCCACATAGACAGTTCCCCACAGAGACAGTCCCCCACAGAGACAGTCCCCCACAGAGACAGTTCCCCCATAGACAGTCCCCCACAGAGACAGTTCCCCACAGAGACAGTTCCCCCCATAAGACAGTCTCCCCCATAGACAGTCCCCACAGAGACAGCCCCCCACAGAGACAGTCTCCCCATAGACAGTCCCCCACAGAGACAGTCCCCCACAGAGACAGTCTCCCCATAGACAGTTCCCCCATAGACAGCCCCCCACAGAGACAGTCTCCCCATAGACAGCCACCCACAGAGACAGTTCCCCCATAGACAGCCCCCCACAAGACAGTCCCCACATAGACAGCCCCCCACAGACAGCCCCCCACAGAGACAGTCCCCCCCATAGACAGTCTCCCCCACAGAGACAGCCCCCCACATAGACAGTCCCCCACATAGACAGCCCCCCACAGAGACAGTCCCCCACATAGAACAGCCCCATAGACAGCCCCCCCATAGACAGTCTCCCCCATAGACAGCCCCCCACAGAGACAGTCTCCCCCATAGACAGTTCCCACAGAGACAGTCCCCCATAGACAGCCCCCCACAGAGACAGTCCCCCACAGAGACAGTTCCCCCCAGAGAACATCCCCACAGAGACAGTTCCCAACAGAGACGTCCCCCCATTAGACAGCCCCCCACAGAGACTCTAGCTCATCCACATGCTCACTGTG
>NW_019946352.1:50920-58054 GCF_002910315.2 Salvelinus sp. IW2-2015 | reverse complement strand
GTTTCGCATTATTTGGTTCTCTTCTCTCTCTCCTCTCTCTCTGCTCATCTCTCTCTTCTCTCTCTCTTCTCTCCTCTCTCTCTCTCTCCTCTCTCTCTCTCTCTCTCTCTCTCTCTCTCTCCTCTCTCTCTGCTTGCCTCTCTCTCATGTCCTCGCTCTCTCTCTCCCTCGTCTGCGTCCTCTCTGTCTGTCCTCTCTCTGCTCCTGCTCTCTCTCTCTCCTCTCCTCTCCTCCTCTCTTCTCTCTCTCTCTTTCTCCTCTCTCTCCCTCCCATGTCTCTCTTCTCTCAGGTCTTCCTTCCCTCTTCTCTCCCTGCGTCTCTCCCTGTCCTCTTCATCCGCTTCTCTCTCCTCTTCTCCTCTCCTGTTCTCTCTCTCTCTCCCTGTGGTCTCTATCCCTGCTCCTCCTCTCTTCGTCTTGTCTCTCTCCTCTCTCTCTATCTCGGTCCGCTCTTCCTGGCTGCTTCTGTTGTCTCTGTCTCTCTCTCTCTCTCGTCTCTCCCGGTCCCTCTCTCTCCGCCTCCTGTCTGTCCTCTCTCTCTCCTCTCTCTCGGTCCCCTTTCTCTCCCTCTCTGTCTGTCTCTCTCTCGTCTCCTCTTCTCTCTTTCTCTTCTCTTTCACTCCTCTTTTCTGCAGAAATATCTACAACTGCAATGGACGTATTGAGGAGGTGCTTCTTCTGCTCTCAACGCAAATATTTCAGGTAACACTGATGTTACACACACGGACACAGACTCAGACGGACACACACCCCACCACACAAACAACACACACACACACACACACACACACACACCACACACACACACACACACACACACACACACACACACATACACACACACACACACACACACACACACACCAACACACACACACACACACACACACACACACACACAACACACAACACACAGACACACGAGGATCCAATACATCAGTGCCCAATGCTCCAGAAGGGTGTTTAGCTAGGTTTTCAAGCACCAGTGTCATGACCACCAACAGGTTTCTGGTTTATTTATACATGAAATGTCATTTAAAAAAAAAAACAGCTTATTACTCCACCTGCTGGCCAAAGAGCAGAATGAATGACCTATTAACAAAATAAACACCAATAAGATACAAAAGAAAAGTTGATTTGAAGTTTAGGTGATTTATTTGATGTATCTTTCCGCCGGGTTTGACACAAACACAGTGAAGAAGCGTTCTAGATGTGGTTTTGACACTGGTACGGACACAGTGAGAATGTTCTAGGATGTGGTTTGACACCTGGTACGAACACAGTGAGAATGTTCTAGATGTGGTTGACACCTGGTACGAACAGGTGAGAAAAGGTTCTAGATGTGGTTTGACACCTGGTACGAACACAGTGAGAACGGTCTGATGTGGTTTGACACTCTGGTACGAACACGTGAAACGTTCTAGATGTGGTTTGACGCCTGGTACGAACACAGTGAGAACGTCTAGATGTGGTTTGACACCTGGTACGAACACAGTGAGAATGTTCTAGATGTGGTTGACGCAAACACCTGGTACGAAAACACAGGAAATGTTCAAGATGTGTTTGACACGGGACGAACACGTGGACGTTCTAGAGTGTTGACACCTGGTACAACAAGTGAGAACGTTCTAGAGTGGTTTGCGCGGGAGTGTTGTGTTTCAGGATGATAAGGACCTGGTCACGTTTGTGATGGCAGAGGGTCTGACCGTGCTCATCAAGGTTGGAGCAGAGGCGACCAAGAACTACCAGAATTACATCCTTAGATGGTATGCTATCTACACACACGCACACTACCGCACACACCGCACAACACACACCACGCACACACACACACACACACCACACACACACACACACACACCACACACCACACACACACACCACACACACACACACACACAACACAACCACACACACAACACACACACCACACACCACACACACACCACACACACACACACACACAAACACAGTCACACACTTCACTTGCATTGTGCGCTCGTAGGACACCGTGCACACCCCGCCACCATAGACAGTCCCCCCCCTAGACAGTCCCCTCAACTTAAGAAGTCCCCACATAGACAGTCCCCCCATAGACAGTCCCCTCCATAGACGCCCCCCCCAACAAGACAGTCCCTCCACATAGACAGTCCCCCCATAGACAGTCCCCCACATAGACAGTTCCCCCATAGACAGTCCCCCCAGTAGACAGTCCCCTCCATAGACAGTCCCCTAAATAAACAGGCATCCCCCACATAGACAGTCCCCCATAGACAGTCCCCACATAGACAGTCCCCAACATAGACAGCCCCCACATAGAACAGCCCCCCCCATAGACAGTCCCCCCATAGACAGTTCCCCCACATAGACAGGCCATCCCACATAGACAGTCCCCACATAGACAGTCCCCCCCATAGACAGCTCACCCCCCCATAGACACTCCCCCACTATAGACAGTCCCCCCACATGAGACAGCCCCCCCATACATAGGCCAGTTCCCCCCAATAGACAGTCCCCTACAGAGACAGTCCCCCACATAGGACAGTTCCCCCAATAGCCCAGATCTCCCCCACACAGTCAGTTCCCCCCACCCAAACATAGGAACACACACATCTGTGAATATCTATAATTTCCAAAGACAAAACAGCTGTCTGATGTAAAGCAGTGTTTAAATGACATTAATTCGGCTAACGAGCGTCATTAATACCATCATGATGATTGAGCACCATATAGCACGATACACAGGCTGAGTCTCAAATGGGACCCAAAAGGGTCCATAGGACTCTGGTCAAAAGTAGTGCACTATAAAGTAAATCAAGGAAAGTCAACCTTTTTCAACCTCTTGAGGGGGAAGAGGCACTGTGACACGTTGTTCACGACCATGCGTGTGTGTTTGGAACATTTCAAGTCTTTAGTGATTTGGACACAGAGAAACTTGAAGCTGTCGACCTGCTCCACTGCAACCCTGCAGATGCGTTTCCTGTAGTCCACGACACTGTGGACTACTTCCTGTAGTCCACGACACTGTGGACTACTTCCTGTAGTCCACGACACTGTGGACTACTTCCTGTAGTCCACGATCAGCTCCTTGGTCTTACTGACGTTGAGGGAGTGGTTGCCAGGTTACTGACCTCCTCCCTGTAGGTTGTCTCATCGTCGCCGGTGATCAGGCCTACCTCCGGCTTGTCGTCAACAAACTTGATGATAGTGTTGGTGTTGTGCGTGGCCACACTGTCGTGGGTAAACAGGGAGTACAGGAGGGGACTAAGCACACACCCCTGTGGGGCCCCTGTGTTGAGGGACAGTGTGGACGGAGGTGTTGTTGCCTACCCTTACCACCTGGGGTCGGACCGTAAGGAAGTCCAGGATCCAGTTGCAGAGGGAGGTGTTTAGTCCCAAATTCCTAAATTTGTGGTGATATTATGAGAGCAAACATTACTCTAAATAATTAAGTCTAGAATACTGAACAACACTGCAGAGAGTTAAAGCTGCAAAATGTCACTTTTTTTGGTTGACCGGACCAAATTCACATAGAAATGTGATTTATAGATCTGTCATTCTCATTGAAAGCAAGTCTAACAAATGGTAGATCTGTTCTATGTATACCATTTCTATGCGTCCCTTGCTTCAGTTTAATTTGTATGTCTTTTACCTTAGGTTTCGTACACCAGCTTCAAACAGCTGGAATACTATGTTGTTGGTATTTGATGCTAAGCACAGGCTGTTAACTCCTGGCAGAGACGTCAGATCTTACAACGCTGGCTGCCGTGCGTTTGAAACGCTTTATATTAGGTCTTTCTGAAACACACGTCGACAACATTCCTGCATGTTGGAAAAGCTTTATTTTAGGTCTTTCTGAAACACATGTCAGCAACACTGCCGTGTGTTTGAAACGCTTGTCATATGTGACAGGTTTAACATGCAAGCAGGTGTGTTTATGGGGGTGACATTCTAGACTAGAGGGACATTAACTTCTATTGAACAACGTTCTAGACTAGAGGGACGTTAACTTCTATTGAACAACGTCCTAGACTAGAGGGACGTTAACTTCTATTGAACAACGTTCTAGACTAGAGGGACGTTAACTTCTATTGAACAACGTTCTAGACTAGAGGGACGTTAACTTCTATTGTTTTGGTTTCCTCTTTCTTCTCCATCTCTACATCCATGTCTCTCTCCATCTCTCTCTCTCTCGCCTTCCCTCCATCTCTCTTAGCTCTGGGACAGATCATGCTGTATGTGGATGGGATGAATGGAGTCATCTGTCACATTGAGACCATCCAATGGCTCTACGCTCTCATTGGCTCAAAGGTGAACAGCTACAGCATCTGTTTTACTGTACAAACTAATACCACTAAATCGGTTTGTTTTTTTATAAACTATGACTGAATACAATAAATAGGTGAGTTGATTGTTAATAACTCCTGACTGAATTACCAATAAATAGGTAGTTTGATCTGTATAAACTGACTGATACCAATAAATAGTAAGTTGGAATTGTTATAAACTGACTAATAACATAAATAGGTAGTTGGATTGTTATAAAACTGACTGAATTCACACTCGCATAAATAGTAGTTGATTGTTATAAAACTGACTTGAAATCCAATAATCGGTAGTTGATTGTTATAAACTCTGACTGATATAACCAATATAGGTAGTTGATTGTTTATAAACTGACTGAATGAATACAATAATAGGTAGTTGATTGTTAATAAACTCTGACTGAATACCTAAATATAGTAGTTGATTGTTATCACTGACTGAATACCAATAAATAGGTAGTTGATTGTTTATAACTGACTGAATACAATAAATAGGTAGTTGATTGTTATAAACTGACTGTGAATACAATAATTAGGGTTAGTTGATTTTGTTATAAACCTGACTGAATACCAATAAATAGGTAGTTGACTTGTTATAAACTGCTGACTGAATACAATAAATAGGTAGTTGATTGTTATAAACTCTGGACTGAATACCAAATAAATAGTAGATGAACTTGGACTGAAATTACCAAAAGGTAGTATTTAGAAACTGACTGGAATAACCAATATAGGTAGTTGATGTTAGTAAACTGACTGAATACCAATAATAGGTAGTTGTTATTGTTATAAAACTCGACTGAATACAGATAAATAGGTAGTTATTGATTATAAAACTGACTGAAGACCAAAAGATAGGTAGTTTGAGTTGTTATGAAACTGACTGAATACCAATAATAGGTAGTTGGATTGTTATAAAACTCTACTGAATACCATAAATAGGTAGTTGAATTGTTAGAAACTCTGACTGAACCAATAACATAGGTAGTTGATTTAGAATGACTGAATACCAATAAATAGGTAGATTGATTGTTATAACTCTGACTGAATACCAATAAATAGGTAGTTGATTGTTATAAACTCTGACTGAATACCAATAAATAGGTAGTTGATTGTTAGAACTGACTGAATACCAAAAAATAGGTAGTTATTGTTATAAACTGACTGAATACCAATAAATAGGTAGTTGATTGTTCATAAACTCTGACTGAATACCAATAAATAGGATAGTTGATTGTTATAAAACTGACTGAATACCAAATAAATAGGTAGTTTGATTGTTAGAACTGACTGAATACCAATAACATAGTAGTATGATTGTTATAAACTACTGACTGAATACCTATAAATAGGTAGTTATTTGTATAAAACTCGACTGAATACAATAATAATAGGAGTTGATTGTTATAAACTGACTGAATTACCCAATAAAATAGGTAGTTGATGTTATAAACTGAACTGAATACAATAAATAGGTATTGATTGTTATAAACCTTCGACTGAATACCCAATAAATAGGTTAGTTGATTTTATAAACTTGACTGAATCCAATAAAATAGGTAGTTGATTGTTATAACACTGACTGAATACCAATAAATAGGTAGTTGATTTGTTATAAACTCTGACTGAATACCAATATAGGTAGTTGAATTGTTATAAACTGACGGAATACCATAAATAGGTAGTGATTGTTATTAAACTCTGATGAATACCAATACAATAAAGTAGTTGATGTTTAGATATAAAGGTAGTTGATTGATTAACTGACTGAATTACCAATAAATAGGTAGTTGTTGGTCTTCTCTGTACTAAAGTAGGTTGTATAAACTGACTTGAAATACCAATAAATAGGGTGATGATTGTTATAAACTCTGACTGAATCACCAATAAATAGTAGTGATTGTTATAAACTCTGACTGAATACAATAAATAGGTAGTGATTTGTTTATAACTGCTGACTGAATACCAATAAATAGGTAGTTGATTGTAAAAAACTGACTGAATACCAATAAATAGGTAGTTGATTGTTAGAAACTGCTAATAAATAATGTAGTTGATTGTTTGAACTCCGGGGCCTTGTTGTTATGAGTGTCTGCCCTGATATTGGAGGCTGGGGATTTGATCCGCGGTCGAGTCCTACCCAAGACCTTTATAAATGCTATAGACGTGTCTGACTGACCGCGTCTGCGTCTCAGTTCCGCCTGGGTGGTGAAGACAGCTCTGAAGTTGCTGCTGGTGTTTGTGGAATACTCAGAGTCCAACGCCCCTCTACTCATAGAGGCATCACTACTGTAGACACCAAAGAGGTACCGTTCTGTCTGTCTGTCTGTCTGTCTGTCTGTCTGTCTGTCTGTCTGTCTGTCTGTCTGTCTGTCTGCCTGCCTGCCTGCCTCCTGCCTGCCTGCCTGCCTGCCTGCCTGCCTGTCTGTCTGTCTGTCTGTCGTCGGTCTGTCGCTCAGTCTGTCGCTCAATCAGTCAGTCGTGTGTTGTATGTGTCTGTCTGTCTGTCGGTCGGTCGGGTCGGTCGTGGTCGGTCGGTCAGTCAGTCTTGATTGAGGTATTGATTAATTGAGTGTTTGAGTCATGGATTGGTTAAGCGATCAATAGGCTCGAGGGTCAAATGAAAGAATGATTGATATCGTATTGACTATGGTGTTTGTCCAGGTTGTAAGCAGTGGTCTAATGCCATGGAGATCTTAGATGAGAGGATGGAGTGGACACAGAGCTACTGGTCTACGGTATGACCTCATCAACAAGGTACAACACACCTCTTGGTCTGGCGCCAATTGCATATGACATTGAACACACG
>NW_019946352.1:45920-48420 GCF_002910315.2 Salvelinus sp. IW2-2015 | reverse complement strand
AGAACTGAGGACCACGGTCGGAGACCATGTCCACCGGTTAGCCAGGCCTCCCACCACGGTCTGGCTGGGAACGCTCACGGACCCGGTTCTCTATACCCCAGATGAGTGCAGCCACGAGACAAGAGGTATGAAGGATGGTCTCGGGGTCCGATGGTGTAGCAGCGGGACTATAGAGTCGTGACAGCACATCCAGCTTCACATTTTTGGACTCCGGGTGGTAGGAGATGGTGAAGTTGAATCGAGTGAATAGCAGGGCCCATCGAGCTTGACTGGAGTCGAGGCGCTTGGCGGTGCATAGATATTCCAGGTTCTTGTGATCTGTCCATACTATGAATGGGTTTTCCGCCCCCCTCTAACCAGTGCCTCCACTTGTCCAACACCATCTTCACAGCGAGTAGTTCTCAGTTCCCCACGTCGTAAATCCTTTCTGTGGTGTTGAGACGATGGTCCCTTGAGACGATGGATCCCTTCAGCGTTCAATAGGCCAGGCCTACTATATTTATTTCTCAACTTTCCTAATATTAAGCACATTGCTTATATTTACAACAGGAGTATAGCCTAGCTTGCTGGCATGAAAATAAACCATGGGGAAAAGCGTTCTCCATTCGCTATTTAAGTGCATAGATGACATTCTAAATCAAAACTAATATCACACATATATTATTTAGTATACGTAAAGACAAGATTAAATCAATAATATTCTGCTGGGTAACTATATTATACATATATTCTCACTTGCGATAATGATGACGCCCAACATAAGAAACAACTTGTTTGAATCAGTCGCACATCTCATGTCGCCTAGCCCATAGGCCTGTATGTTTTAATAAGGTTTGTATCACATCTCATGTCGCCTAGCCCATAGGCCTGTATGTTTTAATAAGGTTTGTATCAACATCTCATGTCGCCTAGCCCATAGGCCTGTATGTTTTAATAAGGTTTGTACCACACCTCATGTAGCCTAGCCCATAGGCCTGTATGTTTTAATAAGGTTTGTACCACACCTCATGTAGCCTAGCCCATAGGCCTGTATGTTTAATAAGGTTTGTTCCACATCTCATGTCGCCTAGCCCATAGGCCTGTATGTTTTAATAAGGTTTGTACCACACCTCATGTAGCCTAGCCCATAGGCCTGTATGTTTTAATAAGGTTTGTACCACACCTCATGTAGCCTAGCCCATAGGCCTGTATGTTTTAATAAGGTTTGTACCACACCTCATTAGCCTAGCCCATAGGCCTGTATGTTTTAATAAGGTTTTGTACACACCTCATGTGCCTAGCCCATAGGCCTGTATGTTTTAATAAGGTTTGTACCACACCTCATGTAGCCTAGCCCATAGGCCTGTATGTTTTAATAAGGTTAGTATCACATCTCATGTCGCCTAGCCATAGGCCTGTATGTTTTAATAAGGTTTGTATCACACCTCATGTAGCCTAGCCCATAGGCCTGTATGTTTTAATAAGGTTTGTACCACACCTCATGTAGCCTAGCCCATAGGCCTGTATGTTTTAATAAGGTTTGTATCACACCTCATGTAGCCTAGCCCATAGGCCTGTATGTTTTAATAAGGTTTTGTACCACATCTCATGTCGCCTAGCCCATAGGCCTGTATGTTTTAATAAGGTTTGTACACAACTAAAAAGTGGCCAAGTAACTTTCTTAAAATGAAGCACATTATTAATCCGCTTTACAAGAGGTGTAGAGTCTAACTGGTACATACATAAGCAGCGTTTGAGTTTCACGTTTGGGGAAGATAATTTTCACCATAAAAATGCACCTTTATAATTAAAGCATTACATGGATAATCACATTTGCGGTCACTTTTGATAATGGTGTTTTACCTGCTAATGGAACATTCATGCTTATATCCACTACCATGTGTTCATTGCTGCGCTTATAATGTGAAGAAATAGACTACTAGTTTATCAACATTTTAAGCTAAACGTTCTGAGATGTTGTGTCAAAAAAAATTACATATATTTGATGCTAGTGGTTGTATTAATTTGGGATCTATCGCATCCCACAACTGTTCTCGGACTATGTTAGGAATACTTATTTCTCGCACAGAATAGAATAGGTCAACTTTTGTACTATGGGGGATAGTAGATTGACGTAGGCTAATGCTTTTGCTGTTGACAGTTCTTCCCCATATCTTCAGTATGCACCTCGGAATGGGATAAGGATGTGTGTAGTTGCGTCCCACATGTGTCTGTCTTCACTTGTAGCCTGTGAGAAGAACCGATCAGGACCCCTGTTACACCATACACACCCTGGCGTGACTGGTAAGGGAACTAAGGAGAGGAGAATGTAGTGTGTGTGTGTGTGTGTGTGTGTGTGTGTGTGTGTGTGTGTGTGTGTGTGTGTGTGTGTGTGTGTGTGTGTGTGTGTGTGTGTGTGTGTGTGTGTGTGTGTGTGTGTGTGTGTGTGTGTGTGTGTGTGTGTGTGTTGTGTTTGTGTGTTGTGTGTGTGTGGTGTGGGACAGGTGTAAGCTATTCTTGG
>NW_019946352.1:37078-43888 GCF_002910315.2 Salvelinus sp. IW2-2015 | reverse complement strand
AAAACAACTAAAAAGTGGCCAAGTAACTTCTTAAAAATGAAGCACATTATTAATCCGCCTTACAAGAGGTGTAGAGTCTAACTGGTACATACATAAGCAGCGTTTGAGTTTCACGTTTGGGAAGATAATTTTCACCATAAAAATGCACCTTTATAATTAAAGCATTACATGGAAATCACATTTGCGGTCACTTTTGATAATGGTGTTTTACCTGCTAATGGAACATTCATGCTTATATCCTACTACCATGTGTTCATTGCTGCGCTTATAATGTGAAAAATAGACTACTAGTTTATCAACATTTTAAGCTAAACGTTCTGAGATGTTGTGTCAAAAAAAATTACATATATTTGATGCTAGTGGTTGTATTAATTTGGGATCTATCGCATCCCACAACTGTCTCGGACTATGTTAGGAATACTTATTTCTCGCACAGAATAGAATAGGTCAACTTTTGTACTATGGGGGATAGTAGATTGACGTAGGCTAATGCTTTTGCTGTTGACAGTTCTTCCCCATATCTTCAGTATGCACCTCGGAATGGGATAAGGATGTGTGTAGTTGCGTCCACAATGTGTCTGTCTTCACTTGTAGCCTGTGGAAAAGAACCGATCAGGACCCCTGTTACACCATACACACCCTCGGTGACTGGTAAGGAACTAAGGAGAGGAGAATGTAGTGTGTGTGTGT
The DNA here is from genome assembly GCF_002910315.2 of Salvelinus sp. IW2-2015. Classification (NCBI taxonomy): domain Eukaryota; kingdom Metazoa; phylum Chordata; class Actinopteri; order Salmoniformes; family Salmonidae; genus Salvelinus; species Salvelinus sp. IW2-2015. Next base: position 43,198 of record NW_019946352.1, on the reverse strand, counting down.
GTGTGTGTGTGTGTGTGTGTGTGTGTGTGTGTGTGTGTGTGTGTGTGTGTGTGTGTGTGTGTGTGTGTGTGTGTGTGTGTGTGTGTGTGTGTGGACATGGTTAACTATCTTGTGAATAGTAAGAATAGTAAACAAACAAAAAGTTGACCAGCTGGGGACATTTTGTTAGTCCCCACAAGGTCAAATGCTATTTCTAGGTTTAGGGTTAAGGTTAGAGTTAGTGTTAGGGTTAGAATTAAGTTAAATATTAAGGTTAGGAGCTAGTAGGTTAGGTTTAGGGTTAGGATAAAGTTTAGGTTTAGGGTTAGGTTAAGGTTAGGTAGGGTTAGGGTTAGTTAGTTAGGGTTAGGTAGGAAATAGGATTTTGAATGGACTGAATTGTATGTCCCCACAAGGTTAGCTGTACAATACTGTGTGTGTGTGTGTGTTCATCCTATGTGCAGAACATGTATGCAGACATGTGTGGTGTGTGTGTGTTGTGTGTGTGTGTGTGTGTGTGTGTGTGTGTGTGGTGTGTGTGTGTGTGTGTGTGTGTGTTGTGTGTGTGTGTGTGTGTGTGTGTGTGTGTGTGTGTGTGTGTGTGTGTGTGTCATCATGGGAAACATGTTGGATCATCTCCACTGTGTTTTATGGCAGAAGGAGCAACGCTTTAACATAACGCACACAGAGGCACGCTGGCATACACACCACACACACACACACACACCACACCAGACACCACACACACACACACACACACCACACAACACACAACCACACACACAACACACACACACACACCACACACATGGTTTTATTGCTATCCCATCCGTCACACACGTGTCTCTCGTCTTGTGAAGCAGAACAGCACCTGGTAAACACACACCTCCTAGTACTTAGTACTGGTATAGCATAACCTAACTACCCTATGCCACCTACGTGTACGTCATACTTACACTAGTGACACTAGGACACATCATAGAAGAACACTGTATCCACTAATCACATAGGCATAGTACACCATGTCCCCTAAATACACACCTCCATATCACAAACCTACCTAGTTAATACTGTGAGTACGTTACAACACACCAAGTTTATTCCCTAGACACACCACTCCACTCTAGGTTACACGTGTCTTAGTACAACCTCCTGTGACTGTAACCACAACCCGTGAAGGCACCTGGTACACTATAAACTACCCTCCGTACTGGTAAGTACTGTATAACCATACTGGTATGATGTACCACACCTCCTTAGTATGTTAGCACCTAGGCTCTAGTAGCTACACTATACACTCTAGGTACTGTAGAATACCTTAACACATGCTAGTAGCCAAGCACCATATAACACCCTCCTAGTGCGATGTACTGTAGACACACTATACCACCTCCTCACGGCTACGTCCAGTAGCTGTAGTACACACTAATTACACCTCCTAGTACCTGCTCAGTACTGTATACACCACTATAACACCTCCTAGGTACTGTAGTACTGTAGTACACAACTAATACACCTCCAAGGTACTGTAGTACCTGTACTACACATTATAACACCTCCTAGTACTGTAGTACTGTAGTACACACTATAACACCTCCTAGGTACTGTGTACGGTAGTACACACTAATACACCTCCAAGGTACTGTAGTACACACTATAATACCTCCATGTACTGTAGTACACACTAAACACATCCAGTACAGTACACACTATAACACCTCCTAGGTACTGTAGTTACTGTAGTACCACACTAATACACCTCCTAAGGTACTGCTAGTACACACATAACACCTACTAGTACTGTATACTGGGAGTACACAATAATACACCTCCTAGGTACTGTAGTACTGTAGTACACACTAATACACTCCAAGGGTACTGTAGTACACACTATAACACCTCCTAATTACTGTAGCTACACACTATAACACATCCTTAGTACTGTAGTACACACTATAACACCTCCTAAACTACTGTTAGTACTGTAGTATCACACCTCATAACACCTCCTAGCTACTGTCAGTACTGGTAGTACACACTAACTACACCTCCATGTACTGAGTACACACCTATAACCCTCCTAGCTACTGTAGTACACACTATAACACCTCCAGGTAACTTTAGTACTGCTAGTACACAACTAATACAACTCCTAGTACTGCTACTACTGTAGTACCACACTATGCACCTCCTAGTACTGTAGTAACTGTAGTCACACTACAACACCCTCCTAGGTACTGTAGTACTGTAGTACACACTATAACCCCTAGGTACTGTATACTCAGTACACACTAATACACCTCCAAGCGTACTGTAGTACACACTATAACACCTCCTAGGTACTTAGTACTGTAGTACACACTAATACAACCCTCCTAGGTACTGATAGTACACACTATAACACCTCCTAGGTACTGTAGTACTGTAGTACACACTAATACACCTCCTAGGTAAACTGTATACTTAGTACACACTATAACAACCTCCTAGGTGCTGTAGTACTGTAGTAACACACTAATACACCTCCTAGGTACTGTAGTACTGTTAGTACACACCTATAACACCTCCTAGGTACTTGCTATACTGTACTACCACACTATAACACCATCCTAGGTGCTGTAGTACTGTAGCTACACATAATACACCTCCTAGGTACTGTAGTACTGTAGTACACACCTATAACACCTCCTAGGTGCTGTCAGTACTGTAGTACACACTAACCACCTCTAGGTACTGTATACTGTAGTACACACACTAATACACCTCCTACGTACTGTAGTACTGTAGTACACAATAATACACCTCCTAGGTACTGTAGTACTGTAGTACACACTAATACACCTCCAAGGTACTGTACTACTGTAGAACACTAATACAACCTCCTAAGTACCTGTAGTACACACTATAACACCTCCTAGGTACTGTAGTACTGTAGTACACACCATAACACCTCCTAGTACTGTAGTACGTATACACACTATAACACCTCCTAGGTACTGTAGTACTGTAGTACACAATAATACACCTCCTAGTACTGAGTACTGTAGTACACACTAATACACCTCCAAGTACGTACTACTGCTATACAGCCTACCAGGACGTATATACACCTCCTAGGTACACAAACCTGGCCTAGTACTACACCTATAACACCTCCTAGGTACTGTATACTGTAGTACACACTGATCACCACTCGGCCTAAGTAACTGTAGTACACACTATACACCTCCTAGGTACTCTATACTGTAGGAACACACAATACACCTCCTAGTACTGTAGTACACACTATAACACCTCCTAGGTACTGTAACTGTAGTACACACTAATACCACTCCTTATGGTACTGTAGTACACACTATACAACCTTCCAGGTACTGTAGTACTGTAGTACACCACTATAACACCTCCTAGTACTGTTAGTACTGTAGTACACACTAATACACCTCCAAGGGTACTGTACTACTGTAGTACACACTTAATACACCTCCTAGGGTACTGCTAGTACACACTATAACACCTCCTAGGTACTGTACTACTGTAGTACCACACTAATACACCTCCTAAGGTACTGTAGTTACATGTAGTACACACTAATACACCTCCTAAGGTACTGTACTACTGTAGGTACACACGAATAGCACCTCCTAGCGCGTACTGTAGTACACACTATAACACCTCCTAGGTACTGTAGTACTGTAGTACACACTAATACACCGCCTAGGTACTGTACTACTGTAGTACACACTAATACACCTCCTAGGTACTGTAGTACTGTAGTACACACTACAACACCTCCTAGGTACTGTAGTACACACTAATACACCACCTAGGTACTGTAGTACACACTAATACACCTCCTAGGTACTGTAGTACACACTATAACACKTCCTAGGTGCTGTAGTACTGTAGTACATACTATAACACCTCCTAGGTACTGTAGTACATACTATAACACCTCCTAGGTACTGTAGTACTATAGTACACACTATAACACCTACTAGGTACTGTAGTACACACTAATACACCTCCAAGGTACAGTAGTACACACTATAACACCTCCTTGGTACTGTAGTACACACTAATACACCTCCTAGGTACTGTAATACACACAAGAGCATGTCCTTATCCTCTTCTCCCCTTCTAAACCTCCTGACTAGAATGTGGTCATTTAGTCTCAGACCTCCTGGTAGTCATAAACACCTCGCTATCTTCCTGAATGTTCCCTAAAAGTTCAGAGAACTAACACTAGTATATAGTGGCGGCAGGCAGCCTCGTGCTTAGTGCGTTGGGCCAGTAACCGAATGGTTGCTGGATCGAATCCCCGAGCTGACAAGGTAAACATCTGTCGTTCTGCCCCCTGAACAAGGCAGTTAACCCACTGTTCCCCGGTAGGCCGTCATTGTAAATAAGAATTTGTTAACTAATTTGCCTAGTTAAATCAACGGTATAAAAAAAAATCTCAAGATCTGTTACTCCTCACATTCACTGAACTACCTCCTACTATAGGTGAGACTTTTCCTGCTCTAGAGGCTTCTGGATCGGCGGTGTTTCCCGTAAATATAACCCTTAGTCATAGTTAGTTCCACAACCCTAACTCATAGACTAAATCCCAAGTTCTAGAAGGATGTAGGATCCTGCCTCTGCCTCTCATGTCTCCATCTAACCTTAAGGTCATCTGCCATGTTATTGTGATGAGAATGACAAATCTCTATTTTTACACATTCACCCCCCCCCCCCCCCTCTCCTTCCATCCATCCTTCTGTTTCCAGAAACATCGACCACAGAACCAGTCAGCCAGCGTTCCACAGAACCAACTCCATCACTTCCTCCAACTCCATCACTTCCTCGCATCTGCATCCACTTTGCAGAAAATTAGAAAGAAAATAAGGAGAGACAACAGAGAAGAGGAAGAGGAAGAAGAGCCATCCTCATCCTCCCTCCTCCTGTCCTCTCTGCCGCTCCCCCACTGGTTAACCCCGGGACTCCTCCCTCCTTCCTACCTCCTCCTACCTCCTCCTCCCTCCTCCTCCTCCTCCTCCTTCCTCCTCTGAGCGAGAGGAAGAGGTCAGTTGTTACTCACTCCCACTCCCTCTGTTGTCTCTCTCCTACCTGCTAGCGCCAGCTCGCTCCCTGACTCCCGCGTGTCCTCTCCTCTCTCTTTGTCAAGCACAACTCCTGTCCTCCTCTGCCGTCGGTCCTACTGGACGCAAGCGACTGCCTACTCCCCTCCGTCCCTCCCGGCTCCCCCGTTACGCCGTCACGGCAAGCGTATGGCTGGTCCACTCGCGCCTATCTGCCACCTCCTTTCCGTGACTCTCCCGCGTCAACAACCATTCCCTCCCATGTGTCTACATGTCCCCTAAGATCCCCTCGACTGCCGCTCTTTACCGCTCCGCACTCCCTTCCCTCCTGCTCTTCGCGCCTCCTCGCCTGACCCCTCGCCCCCACTGGCCTACCCTGACTCCTCCCCCCCTCCATTACATCCCACATTTCATGTATCACTGAAGGATCTCCAAACCCCCCTCCCATCTCACAGCCCTCTGCCTCCGTGTTTCCCAGGCGTCCCCATTCCCTTCGTCCCCACCCGTCTCCACTTCCTGCGAGCTGACCAGCTCTCCCATCGCATAGCGGCCGATTCGGAATGCTCCACTGTCAGCCAACCCGCACGTAGACGCGAACGATTCTTCCAGAGTTACGCACTGCGGCGACCTCGGGGGCATATGAAGAGATCCCGCGCCCCAGCTACCTTGCCGTGGAGCGTTCACGAGTGTCCCTATAGCCGTCCCGACCACTGCGCTGCCTCTCCCAATCCATCCTCTGACATACCTGTTCTCGATTGGTAGCTATAGTCCTCGACTAACTCTACCTCGTCCAAGGTGCTAACAGAAGTGTCGAGCCTCCATTTGCTCCTGCCCAGTTAGAACCGCGCACACAGCACCCATGCTGCCACATTTCCCCAAATATACATGCTAGTTCTCTCTCATCTGTTTCATGTGCATAGCGATCTTCTGTCAATTTCTCTCGTTTACTATATCCACTCTCTTCTTGCCCTACTTGATGGAGTCTTCACTGCCTTCAGTCCTTCACTACGTCACTGCGGTCTCAGTCTAACTGCGCCCACCCTACACAAGAGCACTCCTC
>NW_019946352.1:35873-37053 GCF_002910315.2 Salvelinus sp. IW2-2015 | reverse complement strand
CTCCTCCTCCTCCTCCTCCTCCTCCTGTCTCTCTGCCGTCCCCACTGGTTACCCTGACTCCTCCTCCTCCTGTCTCTCTGCCGTCCCCACTGGCTACCCTGACTCCTCCTCCCCCTCTGATCTCCTCCCCCACCTCCCCCTTGGCCCAGCCCTCTCAGCTGACAGCTCTCCTCGCTAGGCGTAAGTCCACTGTCACCATCCCTGCTACCAATGAAGTTACCACGCGGGGTACGAGCCGCCCCTCCCCTGAGCGCATGCCTTACCTCCCCCACTCTCCCTTCCATCTCTTCTCCTACGACTTCGATGAGGAACCGATACTACCCGCAACTAAACAGGAAGTGGACTCTGCTACTGCTGCCAGGTTAGAAGGCACAAAGAACTACATTTCCCCAAATTCCTCAGAGATTCTTCCTCACTGATTGCCAGCTGTTTGAATTCTGTTACTTCCTGTTTCTCTGCTACTTGATGGAGTCTTTCACTGCCTTCAGTCTTCTTTCTGTCACTGCGTCTAGAAGCCTCACTGCCAACAAGCTTTCACTTTGGTTTTACTTATGACACTTTAAGTCTTACTTCCTTTCACCCTTTCTTCTTCTGCTACTCTGTGTTTTAAAAGCCTTCCCCGTTTTCTGCTACGTTAGAAAGCCTCACCACCAAACTGACACAGCCAGCGGGTGACTTTGTCTTGTACCACTGCAATACGACTCTCTCTACCTCTGTTCACCTCTTCAGGTCTGCTGTTTCTGTCTCCTGTCACCTTTCCCTCTGCCTGCCTAGAAGACATGATCTCTCCCCCTCTTCCACTGTCTCCACTTCCTCTCGTAGACCAGCGGTCCTACTGATGTATTTAACCACTATGTTCCCCAGACCTGCTGCTGTATTTAATCACTATGTTCCTTTATGTACTTTATAATTTCCTTTAGGTAACAGATCTAGCAGGTATAACAGGTCTAACAGGTGTAACAGGTCTAACAGGTGTAACAGGTGTAACAGTTGTAACAGGTGTAACAGGTGTAACATGTGTAACAGCACAGGTCTAACAGGTGTAACGGTCTAAACGAGGTTGTACAGGTTCTACACAGGTTTAACAGGTGTAGCAGGTGGTGTGGAACGGTTGTATACAGGTGTAAGGTGTAACAGTGCCATGTAACTTGGTCTAACAGGTTTGTAACATGTCTACAGG
>NW_019946352.1:25528-28919 GCF_002910315.2 Salvelinus sp. IW2-2015 | reverse complement strand
GACCAGGATCATACTAGGAGAGGTTTGACGCCTTCAGACAGGAGGACACGGACCAGGATTACTAGGAGAGTTTGACGTCCTTCAGACAGGAACCACGACCAGGATCATACTAGGAGAATTGACCGCCTTCAGGAATGGCAAGAGGAAAAGGACAACATTCTGTCATTTCTTTCATCTTCTGGACTCTGTTGTCCTCCGGCGTAACTCTTTTAATTTTGCTGTTGCTACAGTCTTTTTAACTTTTTTGGGGGGCTTCCTTTTTTTCCTTCCTTTTTCTTTTTCCCCCTTTTTTCTTCTTTTCTTTTCCCCTGCTCCTTCCTTCCCCTTCTCTCTCTCTCTCTCTCTCTCTCTTTCTTTCTTCTTCCACCCCCTCCCTTTTTATCCTACTCCTCTCTCTCTCTCCTCTCTCTCTCTCCTCTCTCTCCTCTCTCATCTCCTCACTCTCATCTCTCTCCACCAGGTATAAAGCACGTGCGAACGCTTGGCGAGGAGGAGTTGAGAGGGACCGCTTGCCCAGTCACGCCTACCTGAGTTTTGAACCTTTAGCCCAGGTGAAAGGCCTTGCCCCCCACCTCCGTCCCGCAGCACCACCCCTCCTCCCTGCGTCTCAGGATGCAGGAACAGGGACCCAGGAACCAGGGGAACCAGACAACAGAACCTGATCTAGAACCGGAGCGAGACCGGAGACCCCTGTTACCACCATACACACCCTCGGTGACGGTAAGGAACAAGGAGAGAGAATGAGTGTGTGTGTAGTGGTGTGTTTGTGTGTGTGTTCGTGTGCTGTGTGTGGTTGTGTGTGTGTGTGTGTGTGTGTGTGTGGTGTGTGGTGTATGTGGTGTGTGTGGTGTGTGGGTGTGTGTGAGAGAGAGCAGACTCAACGTGAATAGAGAGGAGAACGCAGTATGTATCTCAGGTGCTCTGAATGTCTTCTCATGTGTGCTGAATGTCATTCTCAGTGTGTCTGAATGTCTTCTCAGCGTGTCTGAATGTCTTCTCAGCGTTGTCTAATGTCTTCTCACGTGTCTGAAGTGTCTTCTCAGCGATTGTCTGAATGTGCTTCTCAGCGTGTTCTGAATGTTTCTCAGCGTGTCTGAATGTCTTCTCAGTGTGCTGAGGAGAAGAGAGAGAGAGGAAGTGATGTGCTAAGCGTCAGATGTTGTTGAAAGCCCTTTTTGAAAGTGTGAGGAGGGGGAGCTTGTTTTCTCTCTGAGTGAGGCCACCGGTCTCCAGACATGAACCACAATACTGTGTCTTTAATAACCAGTGTGTAAAGGCCCCACTCGAAATACTGTTATTGGCCCAGCCTTGGTTGCCTACATCACTGTATGTACTGTTGTGTGTGTATGTTGTGTGTGATGTGTGTTGTGTGTGTGTGTGTGTGTGTGTGTGTGTGTGTGCTGTGTTGCAACGTGTGTGTGTGGATTGTTCGTGCGTGCGGGGTGCGTGCCGTAGCGTGCGTGCCTGCGTCTCCTGCAGGCGCTGCTCGTGCGGCTTCGCGTGCAGGTATGCGGTGCTGCGAGATGAGAGAAAAATGTGTAGGTTTTGTGTTAACTTGATATTTCTAACCTGTAGTTCTCTCGCCCTGCCTGAGGAACAGATCTACTGAAGGCAGAGGACTCACTGCCATGTTCTAGAAAGAGTAAGCGAGGCAGAAGACGGAGTGAAGCAGAAACGGAAGAGCAGATAATAGTAGGAAGATCATACACGAACGAACAAAAGCAGGACGGAGGTAGATAAAAAAGAGAGGGCGAGAGGAGGAAGAGCTTTTAAACATCGCCGGAGAAGGAAGACGTGAGATGGAGGACGGGAGGAGGACAGTTGGATTCTTGAGCGAGTATAGGAACGACAGAATGAAGTACGTTGAACGATGAAACACTGCTCTTAAGATCTTAAGACTGAGTCGCAGTCGCGTTAAGCCTCCAGTATCTCCTCTGCCAAGGCTAGTACCCTGGAGAAGAGGAGCGGGGACGCAATGAGAATCGTGTGAGAGGGAGGAGCGGAAGTAACAGTGAGAGTAGTAGAGACCGGGAAAGAGAGGAGGGAGGAGGCAGGGAGTGAGGGACGATGAGGGAGGGAGGGAGGGAGGGAGGGTCCGATTAATCACTTCAATAATATACTCCATTCAGAATCCATTGCCAATCACTGAGACGTAGTCACACTATTTAATGTCAAATGTGAATGTCAGTAATGTCACATACGTCACCTACACTCCTGTTTCCCGTCTCTCCGTGCAGGTCCGTGGACCCAGAGTGTTAAGGAGGTGGATGTGAATGAACAGTGCAGCAAAATCCTCAACAGCAAACGCTTCATGCTAGACATGCTCTACTCCCAGAACAAGGAGCCCTGCGAGGAGGAGGAGGACGAAGAGGAGGATGAGGAGGAGAGGGGGAAGGAGAAAGGAGGGGGGGGAAAAGCCAACCAGGAAGCCGTCCGACCGTCTGACGAGGGAGAGGAGAGCACCCGGAAAACCGACCTCCCGGAAAAAAAGGAATCTCACTCGAACGTCAGAGTGTTCGCTGAACGTTTCGGCGATCTAGTAAAGGGACTGGGCTCGCCTCCCACCCCCCTCAATAGCCCCTCTCACGAGGCCGCCGTTGTAGAACAAGAGAAGCCCCGTCCACCTCCCCCTAAGAAGGAGTCAGATACCATCTGGGACCAGCTCCTGGCCAGTCCCAGGGAGCTGCGCATCGGAGACATCGACTTCACCGACCTGAAAGAGGAAGACGATAAAAACATTCTGGATGCTGGTCTGATGGAGGGTTCAGACTCCCTGTGTCCCCCTCCTCCCCCACCCCCTAACCCTTACCTCCCGTACTGCCCCCCACCTCTGTTGGGCTGTCCGCCACCACCCCCAATGCCAGGGATGAGAAGCATGCCACCTCCGCCCCCATTCTGCTCCGCGGCCCCCGCCCCTCCAACTCCTTCAGAACCGGTCCAGAAGAGTAGGAAGACGATCAGGTTGTTCTGGAGTGAGGTCAGTATTTCTACTCAATCAATCAATCAATCAATTTTATTTTATATAGCCCTTCGTACATCAGCTAATATCTCGAAGTGCTGTACAGACACCCAGCCTAAAACCCCAAACAGCTAGTAATGCAGGTGTAGAAGCACGACTGTTTTACAGAGACCAGTGGCCTAAAAGGGGTTCAACATGGAGCTATTTGTCGAAACATCAACAAATAAAAAGTTCACTTTTATTTCAATCCACTTTTATTTGGGGTTCAAGTTTAAACTGAGTGGATAAAACATTATGAACACCTGCTCTTTACACTGAGTGGAAAAAACATTATGAGCACCTGCTCTTTACACTGAGTGGACAATACATTATGAACACCTGCTCTTTACACTGAGTGGACAAAACATTATGAACACCTGCTCTTTACACTGA
>NW_019946352.1:10158-20604 GCF_002910315.2 Salvelinus sp. IW2-2015 | reverse complement strand
CTAATTTGGTTGGTTCCAGGTCATTAATCTAGTGGTTGTGTTCCAGGTTCATTAAACTAGTGGTTGTGGTTGTGTTCCAGGTCATTAATATAGTGGTTGTGTTCCAGGTCATTAATCTAGGGTTTGGTTGTGTTCCAGGTCATTAATTCTAGTGGTTGTGTTCCAGGTCATTAATCTAATGGTTGTGGTTGTGTTCCAGGTCATTAATATTAGTGGTTGTTTCCAGGTCATTAATCTAGTGGTTGTGCCAGGTCATAATCTAATGGTTGTGGTTGTGTTCCAGGTCATTAATCTAGTGGTTGTGTTCCAGGTCATTAATATAGTGGTTGTGTTCCAGGTCATTAATCTAGTGGTTGTGTTCCAGGTCATTAATCTAGTGGTTGTGTTCCAGGTCATTAATCTAGTGGTTGTGGTTGTGTTTCCAGGTCATTAATCTAGTGTTGTGTTCCAGGTCATTAATATTTAGTGGTTGTGGTTGTGTTCCAGGTCATTAATCTAGTGGTTGTGTTCCAAGGTCATTAATCTAGTGGTTGTGGTTCCAGGTCATTAATCTAGTGGTGTGTGGTTGTGTTCCAGGTCATTAATATAGTGGTTGTGTTCCAGGTCATTAATCTAGTGGTTGTGTTCCAGGTCATTAATCTATTGGTTGTGTTCCAGGTCATTAATCTAGTGGTTGTGTTCCAGGTCATTAATCTAGTGGTTGTGTGTTGTGTTCCAGGTCATTAATATAGTGGTTGTGTTCCAGGTCATTAATCTAGTGGTTGTGTTCCAGGTCATTATCATTGGTTGTGTTCCAGGTCATTAATCTAGTGGTTTGTTTCAGGTCATTAATCTAGTGGTTGTGTTGTGTTCCAGGTCCTTAATATAGTGGTTGTGTTCCAGGTCATTAATCTAGTGGTTGTGTGTGTTCCAGGTCATTAATCTAGTGGTTGTGTCCAGGTCATTAATCTATGGTTGTGGTTGTGTTTCCAGGTCATTAATCTAGTGGTTTGTGTCCAGGTCATTAATCTAGTGGTTGTGTTCCAGGTCATTAATCTAATGGTTGTGGTTGTGTTCCAGGTCATTAATCTAGTGGTTGTGTTCCAGTCATTAATATAGTGGTTGTGTTCCAGGTCATTAATCTAGTGTGTGTTTCCAGGTCATTAATCTGTGTGTTGTGTCCAGGTCATTAATCTAGTGGTTGTGGTTGTGTTTCAGGTCATTAATCTAGGTGGTTGTGTTCCAGGTCATTAATATAGTGGTTGTGTTGTGTTCCAGTCATTTAATCTAGTGGTTGTGTTCCAGGTCATTAATTCTAGTGGTTGTGTTCCAGGTCATTAATCTAGTGGTTGTTGTGTTCCAGGTCATTAATATAGGTGGTTGTGGTTGTGTTCCAGGTCATTAATCTAGTGGTTGTGTTCCAGGTCATTAATATAGTGGTTGTGTTCCAGGTCATTAATATAGTGGTTGTGGTTGTGTTCCAGGTCATTAATATAGTGGTTGTGTTCCAGGTGCGTCCGTCAGACTACCAGTACATTAGCAGCAGGAGCAGTGGAGACTCTCTGTGGTTCAAACTGGAGCCGGTGAAGATAGACACGGCCAAACTAGAGCACCTCTTCCAGACCAAGTCCAAGGAGATACCCGTCACCAAGGTAACCACACACACGCACACACACACATTGTCCAATAAAAAAATAAAAAATATACAACCTAACAAATATGTTAGACATCAAAACATCAAGACTGAACCGATCACAGCCAAGGTAAATGAGAATCCAAYTATCCCTTTAAGGCCTTTGTCTACGTGTGTAGACAGATCCCCGTGGAAGGCTCCTTAAGACCCCTAACTTCCTGTAATAGGTAAGGTCTGGATAGGAGATGCTGGGGGCTGAACGTTTACACTCTGGCACTTTGAACTATAGACGCCTCTCAAAACCACAACTGTTATTAAATCTGCTACCATTCAAATCACCTGTGGTGAAGGCTGGTGGCCCGCACACACACACACACACACTAAACACACAAAAACATGCACACACAAACACACACACACACACACACAGTCTGGTGGGGGTTCACTCCTGTTAGGAAAAGGGGGTCAGTCGGAGAACCTGGTTGGAGAGCACTGTGGTATCAAACACTTCACTTGTATGTCTGTCAGGGGGATTGTTGTTGGAAATGTCTCTCACTTCACCTGAAACATCTCCTCTTGTGATGTAGTCAGGGTCTCATGAAGGTAAATGGGCACAAACCCACCGTCGCTGGACCAGACAGGACTGGCTAAAAAGTGCTCTTCACTGACGAGTCGCGGTTCTGTCTCACCAGGGTGATGGTCGGATTCGTGTTTATCGTCAAAGGAATGAGCGTTACACCGAGGCCTGTACTCTGGAGCGGGATCGATTTGGAGGTGGAGGGTCCGTCATGGTCTGTGTGTCACAGCATCATCGGACTGAGCTTCTTGTCATTGCAGGCAATCTCAACGCTGTGCGTTACAGGGAAGACATCCTCCTCCTCATGTGGTACCCTTCCCGCAGGCTCATCCTGACATGACCCTCCAGCATGACAATGCCACCAGCCACACTGCTCGTTCTGTGTGTGATTTCCTCAAGACAGGAATGTCAGTGTTCTGCCATGGCCAGCAAGAGCCCGGATCTCAATCCCATTGAGCACTCTGGGACCTGTTGGATCAAAGGGTGAGGCTAGGGCATTCCCCCCAGAAATGTCGGGAACTTGCAGGCGCTTGGTGGAAGAGTGGGGTAACATCTCACGCAAGAACTGGCAATCTGGTGCAGTCCTGAGGAGGAGATGCACTGCAGTACTTAATGCAGCTGGTGGCCACACCAGAACTGACTGTTACTTTGGATTTTGACCCCCCCTTTGTTCAGGGACACATTATTCCATTCAGTTAGTCACAGTCTGTGGAACTTGTTCAGTTTATATCTCAGTTGTTGAATCTTATTATGTTCATACAAATATTTACACAACTGTTAAGTTTGCTGAAAATAAACACATTGACAGTGAGAGGACGTTTCTTTTTTTGTCTGAGTTTATATACAGTATATACTGTATATATTATTCTTCTCACTTGAGTGAATAATATTGTGAAATTGTGTGAAATTATAATAATTCCCTTTTATTGTAAGAAGCTGTTTGAAAAGACGCCACCAGACGGGTGGTAAAGTAGTTAGTACACCAGCGAGGAACAACTGGTGTCTTTAAACTTTTACGTTGAATGTTTCTTAAACTTACAGAAGGCTGAAACAAATGTTCCCAACACTAAATGATTAGTTTTGTATATCAGTTTGGCAGGGGGTCTTTACGTCAACATGATTATCAGTTTGGCGGCAGGGTCTTACGTCAACATGATTATCAGATTGGCAGGGGGTTTTTACGTCAACATGAGAATCAGTTGGCACGGGGTCTTTACGTCAACAGGATATAGTTTGGCCAAGGGTCTTTAACGTCAACATGAATATCAGTATTGGCAGGGGTCTGTTACGTCAAATTGATATTCAGTTTGGCAGGGGGTCTTTAACGTCAACATGATAATCAGTTTGGCAGGGGGGTCTTTACGTCAACATGATATCAGTGTTGGCAGGGGCGTCTTTCGTCCAACATGAATATCAGTTGGCATGGGCGTCTTTACGTCACACTGATATCAGTTTGGGACAGGGGTCTTTTACGTCAAGCATGATATCAAGTTTGGCAGGGGTCTTTTAACGTCAAACATGATATCAATTTTGCGCGGGGTCTTACGTCTAACATGATATCGTTTGGCGGGGGTCTTTACGTCAACATGATGTGTTTTGATGTATTTTCTGATACCTTGAAATACGTTTTTCTGGTATTGATGTTTTCTTGAAGAAACCCATTTCCATGTTTGACTCAGGAAAATTCAAAACCTTTAATTGATTCCTAACGATATAGGGACTCTGACCAGGCTGTTATAACTGCTTGGTTGATGACCAGCTGTTATACTGTTGGTTGATGACCAGGCCTGTTTATAACTGTTGGTTGATGACCAGGCTGTTATAACTGTTGTGATGGACCAAGGCTGTTATAACTGTTGGTTGATGCACTCCAGGCTGTTATAAACTGTTGTTAATGACCAGGGCTTTATAACTGTTGGATGTGACCAGGCTGTTATAACTTTGGTTTGATGACCAAGGCTGTTATAGAACTGGTTTGGTTGATGACCAGGCCTGTTTATAACTGTTTGGTTGATGACCAGGCTGGTTAATTAACTGTTTGGTTGATGACCTAGGCTGTTATTATTACTGGATGTGACCAAGGCTGTTTATAACTGTTGGTTTAATGACCAGGCTGTTATTAACTGTGGATGTGACCAGGCTGTTTATAATGTTTGGTTTAATGACCAGTCTGTGTTAGAACTGTGGATGTGACCAGGATGTTATAACTGTTGATGTGACCAGGCTGTTATAACATGTTGGAGTGACCAGGCTGTATATACTCGTTGGTTAATGACCAGGCTGTTATAACTTGTTTGTTAAATTGACCAGGTCTGTTAGAACTGGATGTGACGTTGTACGTTTGATGACCAGGCTGTTATAAACCATGTTGGATTGTCGACACGTTAACTGTATGGCAGCTGTTTATAACTGGTGGATGTTGACCCAGGCTGTTATAAACTGTTGGATGTAGGACCAGGCGTATAACTGTTGGGATGATGACCTCAGGCGTGTTATAACTGGTTGGATTGATGACCAGGCTGTTATACTGTTGGTTTGATGACCAGGCTGTTATTATACTGTTGGTTAATTACCAGGCTGTTATAACTATTGAGATGTGACCAGGCTGTTATAAACTGTTGGATGATGACCAGGCTGGTTATAACTGTTTGGTTAATGACCAGGCTGTTATAACTGTTGGTTAAGACCAGCTGTTATTAACTGTTGGATGCTGACCAGGGCCCGTTTATAACTGTGGTTAATGACCAGGCTTGTTATAACTGTTGGTTGATGACCACAGGCTGTTATAACTGTTGGTTTGATGACAGGTGCTGTTATATAATGTTGGTAATGACCAGCCTGTTTATACATGTTGGTTGATGGACGCAGGGTGTATAACTGTTGGTTAATGACCAGCTGTTATAGACTGCTTGTGTTGACCAGGCCGTTATAACTGTTGTTGGATGACCAGGGCTGTTATAACTGTTGTTAATAACAAGGCGGTTATTAACTGCTGGATGTGATCAGGCTGTTATAAACTGGGGATGTGACCAGGGCTCTGTTATAACTGTTGATGTAACCAGGCGTTTATAACTGGTTGGTTGATGAACCAGGCGTGTTAATACTGTTGGTTAATAACCAGGCGGTTAGTAAACTGTTGGATGTGACCAGGCTGTTATAGACTGGTGGATGCTGACGCAGGCTGTTATAATCTGTTGGTTGATGACCAGGCCCTGTTATAACTGTTGCGTTTGATGCACCGAAGTGTTATAACTGTTCGGATGTGACCAGGCTTGTTATAACTGGTGGATGTTGGAACCAGGCTGTTTTATAAACTGTTGGTTGTGACACACCGGCCATTATAACTGTTTGGATTCGATTACCAGGCTGTTATAACTGATTGGTTTAATAACCAGCGGTTAAAGCTGTTGATTGTGACCAGGCTGTTATAAACTGTTGGTGTGATGACCAGGCGTTAGTAAACTGTGGTTAATGACCAGGCTGATTATAACTGTTGGTTTGATGACCAGCTGTTATAACTGTTGTGTTGATGGACCCAGGCTGTTATAAGCTGTTGGATGTCACCAGGCTGTTTAATACTGTTGGTTGATGACCACGCTGTTATATAACTGTTTGGTTAATACCAGGCTGTTACTACTGTTGGTTAATGACAGGCTGTTATAACTGTTGGATGTGACCCAGCTTGTTATAACTGTTGGATGATGCCAGGCTTTATAACTGTTGGATGTGACCAGGCTTTATAACTGTTGGATGTGGACCAGCGGCTGTTATAAACTGTTGGATGGTTGACCAGGCTGTTATAACTGTTGGACTGTGACCAGGGCTGTTGTATAACTGTTGGATGTGACCAGGCTGTTATAAGTTGTGTTGATGGACCAGGCTGTTGATAAACTGTTGGTTTAATTAACCCAGCTGGTTATAACGTATTGGATGTGACCGGCTGTTTATAACTGTTGGATGATGAGCCAGGCGTTATAACTGTTGGTTTATGACCAGCTGTTACTAACTGTGTTGTTAATGACCAGGCTGTTTATAACTAGTTGATGTGACCAGGCCGTTATAACTGTTTGGTATGCACCAGGGCTCGTTTAACTGTTGTTCGAGACCAGGCTGTATAAAACGTTGGTTTGATGACAGGGCTGTTATAAACTGTTGGTAATGACCAGCTGTTATAGACTGTGGTTGATGACCAGGCTGTGTATAACTGTTGGTTAATGACCAGGCTGGTTATAACTGTTGGATGTGACCAGGCCGTTATACTGGTCTGGGTGCATGACCAGGCTTTATACCTGTTGGTTAATACCAGCGGGTTATCACTGTTGGATGTGACCAGGCCTGTTATAAACTGGTGGATGTGACAGTGCTTGTTATAACTGTTGGATGTAACCAGGCGTTAAACTGTTGGTTTGATGACAGGCTGTTATAGAACTGTTGGTTAATAACCAGTGCGGTTATAACTTTGTTGGGATGTGACCAGGCTGTTATAACTGGTGGACGTGTGACCAGGCTTTATAAACTGTTGTTGAATGACAAGCTGTTTATAACTGTTGGTTGATGGACCAGCGTTAAACTGTGGCTGTGACCAGCTGTTATATATGGTGAATGGTAAACCAGGTTGTTATACGTTGGTTGTGACCGAGGCCATTATAAACTGTTGGTTGATTACCAGTGCACTGTGTATAATGTTTGGATTAATAACAGGCGGTTATAACCTGTTGGATGTGACCAGGGCTGTTATAACTGTTGGTTGAATGACCAGGCTGTTATAACTGTTGGTTGAATGACCCAGTGCTGTTTTTTTTTTTTTTTTTTTTTTTTTTTTTTTTTTTTTTTTTTTTTTTTTTTTTTTTTTTTTTTTTTTTTTTTTTTTTTTATTTTTTTTTTTTTTTTTTTTTTAACTGTTGGATGTGACCCAGTGCTGTTATAAACTGTTGGGTTTGGATGACCAGTCTGTTATATACTGTTGGTGATGACCAGGCTGTTATATCTGTGTGTTCCCGAGCCTGTTATCATGTCGCTTGTTTGATAAACGTTGGATTTTTGTATGACCAGGCTGGTTATATACTGTTGGTTAATGACCCGGGCTGTTATATAACTGTTTGTTATGATCCAGGCTGTTTTATTAACTGTTGGATAGTTGACCAGTGCTGTTTAATAAACGTTGGTTAATGTGATCCAGGCTTATGTTGTTAAATGAAGCTTATACTGTTGATGTGACCAGTGCTGTTATAATGTTGGATTGATGACCAGTGCTGTGTATAACGTTGGATGTGACCGCTGTTATAACTGTTTGGTAAATGACTCAGTGCTTATATAATGTTGGTTGATGACCAGGCAGTATATAACTGTTGGATTGATGGACCAAGGCTTTCATAACGTTGGATGTGTACCAGGCTGTTTAACTGTTGGTTAATGACCATGGTCTGTTTATACTGTTTGTGTTGATGACCAGGCAGTTATAACTGTTGGATTGCTGACCAGGCTGTTATAACTGTTGGATGTGACAGGCTGTTATAACTGTTGGATGTGACCGGCTGTTATACATGTTTGGATTGTGACCAGGGCGTCTTAACTGTTGGTATGGTTGCATGTACCTATCGAAGTGGGGATGGAGTGAGGTTCATGTCACACACACAACAT
This sequence comes from Salvelinus sp. IW2-2015, assembly GCF_002910315.2. Lineage (NCBI taxonomy): Eukaryota > Metazoa > Chordata > Actinopteri > Salmoniformes > Salmonidae > Salvelinus > Salvelinus sp. IW2-2015. Next base: position 12,775 of record NW_019946352.1, on the reverse strand, counting down.
GTCATTTTTAGGAACATGTAACATGCACACACTCCTACTCTTTCCTTCCATACCGACCCCCCTGCACACCACACTGTAAGTCAATTTCAGAGGTAGTGCTGATCCCTAAATCCTTACCAGGCTGTAAACAAGTCCACACAGAGAGAGTGAGAGGAGAGAGGAGAGAGGAGAGAGGAGAGTGGAGAGAGAGAGAGAGAGACAGAGAGAGAGGAGAGAGAGAGAGGAGAGAGGAGAGAAGAGAGAGAGAGAGAGAGAGAGGAGAGTGGAGAGAGAGAGAGAGGAGAGAGAGAGAGACAGAGAGAGAGAGAGAGGAGAGAGAGAGAGAGAGAGAGAGCAGAGAGAGGAAAGAGGGAGAGAGAGAGAGAGCGAGAGAGAGAGAGAGCGAGAAGAGAGAGAGAGAGAGAGAGAGAAGAATTCACCAAACTGGGAAAAACACAAAATTGAGACTCTCCATGCAGAATTCTGCAAATATTCCTAAGTGTACAACATAAAACACCAAATAATGCACACAGAGCAAGAATTAGGCCGATACTGCTAATTGTCAAAATCCAGAAAAGAGACGTTAATTCTACAAACAACTAAAAGGAAGCATTCCCAAACCTTCCATAACAAAGCCATCACCTACAGAGAGCATGAACCTGGAGGCGTCCCCAGCAAGCTGGTCCTGGGGTTCTGCACAAACACACCCCACAGAGCCCCAGGACAGCAACCACAATTAGACCCAACCAAATCATGAGAAAACAAAAAGATAATACTTGACACATTGGAAAGAATTAACCAAACCTAGAATGCTATTTGGCCCAAACAGAGAGTAACACAGTGGCAGAATAACGACTTTGACTATGAGGTCCCATGGTGTATATAACTTGCGTACTATTGTTTGTACAGATGAACGTGTGCTACCTTCAGGCGTTTTGAAATTGCTCCCAAGAATGAATCAGACTTGTGGAGGTCTGCCAAAAAAAAATTCTGAGGCTGATTTCTTTTGATTAAAATTTTTGTCAATTAGCCTATCAGAAGCTTCTAAAGCCATGACATCAATTTCTGGAATTTTCCAAGCTGTTTAAAGGCACAGTCAACTTAGTGTGTGTAAACTTCTGACCCACTGGAATTGTGATACAGTGAATTATAAATGAAATAATCTGTCTGTAAACTTGTGTCTTACTTGTGTCATGCACAAAGTAGATGTCCTAACCGACATGCCGAAACTATAGTTTGTTAACAAGAAWTTTGTGGAGTGGTTGAAAAACAAGTTTTAATGACTCCAACCTAAGTGTATGTTAACTTCCGACTTCAACTGTATATGTTGAAGAGGGTGGGGCTCGTGCTGCATCCCTGTCTCACCCCACGGCCTCGAGGAAAGAAATATGTGTGTTTATTGCCAATTTTAGCTGCACACTTGTTGTTTGTGTTCAATGATTTAATAATCTTCCCCCAAAACACCGCTTTCTATAAATATGTATAGCAGACCCTCATGTCAAATTGAGTCGCAAGCGTTTTTTTTTTAAATCCACAAAGCATGAGAAGACTTTGCTTTTGGTTTGTTTGTCAATTAGGGTGTGCAGGGTGAATACGTGGTCTGTTGTACGGTATTTTCGTAAGAAGCCAAGTTGACATTTGTTCAGATTCCACAGTAATTAATACGGTAATAATTGGTCTTCTGTGGATTGAGGTGGTCAGTCCTTGGTTCCAAATATTTTCGGAAGATGCCAGAGATGAGGATAATATTGAAAAGTTTAAGAACAGCTCTCTCTCTCACCCTACTGGACTCTGAACTCAAATGTCTACTGTTTGTTGATGATCTGGTGTTTCTGTCACCAACCAAGGAGGTCCTACAGCAGCCTCTAGATCTTCTGCACAGATTCTGTCAGACCTGGACCCTGATAGACCTGGGCCCTGACAGAACTGGACCCTGATAGACCTGGGCCCTGAGAGTGAATCTCAGTGAGACAAAAATAATTGTGTTCCAAAAAAGGTCCAGTCGCCAGGACCACAAATACAAATTCCATCTAGACACTGTTGCCCTGGAGCACTCAAAGATGTATACATACCTCGGCCTAAACATCAACGCCACAGGTAACTTCCACAAAGCTGTGAACGATCTAAGAGACCCGGAAAGGAAAGCCTTCTACGTCATCAAAAAGGGACATAAAATTTGATATCCCAATTAGGAAATACTTGAATCAGTTTTAGAACCCATTGCCCTTTATGGTTGTGAGGTCTGGGGTCCGCTCACCAACAAAGAATTCACAAAATGGGACAAACACCAAATTGAGACTCTGCATGCAGAATTCTGCAAAAAAGATCCTCTGTGTACAACGTAGAACACCAAATAATGCATGCAGAGCAGAATTAGGCCGATACCTGCTAATTAAAAAAATCCAGAAAAGAGACATTATATTCTACAACCACCTAAAAGGAAGTGATTCCCAAACCTTCCATAACAAAGTCATCACCTACAGAGAGATGAACCTGGAGAAGAGTCCCCTAAGCAAGCTGGTCCTGGGGCTCTGTTCACAAACACAAACCACACAGAGCCCCAGGACAGCAGCACAATTAGACCCAACCAAATCATGAGAAAACAAAAAGATAATTACTTGACACATTGGAAAGAATT
>NW_019946352.1:0-5654 GCF_002910315.2 Salvelinus sp. IW2-2015 | reverse complement strand
CCGAGAAAGATGGAAGATGAAGGAGGAGGAAGATTAAATATACTCTAAGAAACTCAAATCAAATCAAATCAAACAGGACATTCAAGCCTATGGAACACGGCACAATGTCAGATTATTTTTACCCAGTAGTGATTTTTCGTCTAATCACGGTCTTGGTGCTGACGTTTTACTTTAGTGGGGATGTTTCATTCAATTCCAGAGTAACTTTTCATCAGTCTGTCACAGTGCAACTCAACATGTTAAAGAACAAAGCAAGGTAAAAGGTATAATCAACAGGTCTATGTACAGTCTCAGGGCAGGCCAGGTGTGACAGTGAACAGAGCATTCTGATCTAGTCATCTGTAAACACACATCGTCATATCTCTGTTTAAGGAGATCGCCTCACACCTTCTTCTGTCGGTCATATCTCTGTTTAAAGAGATCGCCTCACACCCTCTCTGTCGGTCATATCTCTGTTTAAGGAGATCGCCTCACACCCTCTCTGTCGGTCATATCTCTGTTTAAGGAGATCGCCTCACAACCTCAACAACCTCTATAGACTCAAACACAACTATAACAAATCCTAAGAGTAAAAAGCATGCTCTCTCATCATCCCCAATCAACAACACACACACCCCCCCTCAGAACATATCAAAGATAAGACAGGACAGCCTCTGTCGACAGGGCCTGGGGTTAAGCTGTGGTTAGGGGTCAGAGTCGGGGTTAGGGGTTGGTCCGACTGTAGGGGGGGGGGCTAGGAGATAGTGACCCTGGAAGCGTCTCAAATGTAACTCTATTCCCTATATAGTGCACTACTTTATAGCAGGACCCTAGTGCTCTGGTCAAAGTAGTGGACTATATAGAGTAGGATGTGATTTGGGATACATCCCATGTTGTGGGCCTGTTGACCCCACGCCTGGCCCGGTGGTTACTGGCGTGTTGACCACCCGCCTGGCCCGTGGGCTACTGGGCCTGTTGACCACCCCGCCTGGCCGCGGTGGCTACTGGGCCTGTGACCACCACGCCTGGCCCGGTGGTCTACTGGGCCTGTTGACCACCCTGCCTGGCCCTGGCCGGTGGTCTACTGGGCCTGTTGACACCCTGCCTGGCCCGGTGGGGCTACTGGCCCTGTTGACCACCCCGCCTGGCCCGGTGTCTCTGGCCTGTGACCACCCCGCCTGGCCCGGTGGTCTACTGGGCCTGTTGACCACCCCGCCTGGCCCGGTGGTCTACTGGGCCTGTTGACCACCCTGCCTGGCCCGGTGGTCTACTGGGCCTGTTGACCACCGCCTGGCCCGGTTGGTCTACTAGGCCTGTTGACCACCCCGCCTGGCCCGGTGGGCTACTGGGCCGTTGACCACCCCGCCTGGCCCGGTGGTCTACTGGGCCTGTTGACCACCCGCCTGGCCGGTGGTCTACTGGCTTTGACCACCCCGCCTGGCCCGGTGGCTACTGGCCTGACGACACTCCGCCTGGCCCGTGGGTCTACTGGGCCTGACGACCACCGCCTGGCCCGGTGGTCTACTGGGCCTGACGACCCCCGCCTGGCCCGGTGGTCTACTGGGCCTGACGACCACCTGCCTGGCCGGTGGGCTACTTAGCCTTGGTTTTCTCCTCGTAGGTTCCGGCGTTCTTGTAGGAGCCGCCGTATCCCGTTTTCTCCACCAGCTCCTCCGCCGCCCTTACCCTCCCCTTCCCGCTCTTCGTCGAAGCGCTCTTTGGTGGAGCCCGTGTACTTGGTGGTGTCCGTCGAGTCTGTCCACTGCGGCTGTCTTCGCCATTTTCGTGAGGAGGGAGGAGGGGAGGGGGAACGGCAGTATCAGAAACCATGTTGTCATGCTGGTGAGCTAAACCAATACAGTTGTGTTTTAAAGGGAAACTGCTACTAGGTTCTCTTGACAAACTGAGGAAGTTTCCCGCTGCCCTCCAGCGCTGGGATTACAGCAGTTCTTAAAGGTCCCTAGAATCTTGTTGTACACAGGAGGAAACAGCTGGAGACGGATAGGTAGAACCGATCCCTAAAAGGGATTACTTTAACTCAATTATAATTTCTTAAGTCAAAAACCAACAGCCACTCGTAGATAAAGAGGTTGAACTCAGGTTCAATTCACAGCATGAGAACAGCCAGCCAGTGTAACACATAATGGTGTTGGAGAAAAAACTTAGGTAAGACACACACACCGCACACTCACACTCACACTCTCACACACACTCTCCACACACACACACACACACACCACACAACACAACCACACACACACACACACACACACACAACACACACACACACACACACACAACACCACAAACACACACACACACGCCAGACACACCTCACCGATGAAGCCAGTCCTTTGTAATGGCTATGATGTCATGAAAGTGAGTTGGCTCAGAGCACTGAGACGGTTAGGAGAGGAGAGACATTCACTACATTCACTCAGGCACGTCTAAACAACCTCCTTGACTTCAGAGTGGTGTGATAAACACACCGCACTGTTACTCTCCTCCTCCACAACTGTCCTATCTACCCTGAAGTGACAGTAGACTACAGCCCTTTACCCCATATTCATGTATGGACATAATCTTACACACACTTGAAGATGTGTTTCAGAAACAAGACAGTGTTTATTTAGCTGTAACATGTCAATAATGAAAGTTGATTCGTTTTAGTAGTATAGTAGTAGTAGTAGTAGTATATTAGTAGTAGTGGTAGTGTAGTAGTAGTATATTAGTAGTAGTAGTAGTAGTATAGTTTATAGTAGTAGTATATTAGTAGTAGTGGTAGTGGTAGTAGTGTATATTATAGTAGTAGTAAAGTAGTATATTATGTAGTAGTAGTATATTTAGTAGTAGGTAGTGTAGTAGTAGTATATTAGTAGATAGTAGTAAGTAGTAGTAGTAATTAGTCAGTATAGTAGTAAGTATATAGTAGTAGTGGTAGTGTAGTAGAGTATATTAGTAGTAGTATATTAGTAGTAGTGGTAGTGTAGTAGTAAGTATATATTAGTAGTAGTATATTAGTAGTAGTGGTAGTGTAGTAGTAGTATATTAGTAGTAGTATATTAGTAGTAGTTGGTAGTGTAGTAGTAGTAGTATAGTTAGTAGTAGTAGTATATTAGTAGTAGTGTAGTTAAGTAGTATATTAAGTAGTAGTATATTAAGTAGTTAGTAGTATATAGTAGTAGTGGTAGTGGTAAGTAGTAGTATATTAGTAGTAGTATATTAGTAGTAGTAGTATATTAGTAGTAGTGTAGTGTAGTAGTAGTATAGTTAGTAGTAGTATATTAAGTAGTAGTAGTATATTAGTAGTAGTGTAGTGCTATAGTAAGTATATTAGTAGTAGTAGTAGTAGTTATTAGTAGTAGTAGTATATTAGTAGTAGTGTAGTTAGTAGTATATTAGTAGTAGTATATTAGTAGTGTAGTACTGTATTTGTAGTAGTATGATTGTAGTAGTAGTAGTAGTATATGGTAGTAGTAGTAGTGTAAGTAGTGTAGTAGTCATCTGTCATACCGTGACTCCTACGTTGGTGGGCTCCTTGCCTCTATCAGCTTGTAGACAGACGTTAGGGCCTCCTCTTTGCTCTGACTTTAAACCTCTTAGGGGCCAGCTCCTCCAGGGCTCTCTGGAATTCCTCGTAGGTGATCACCCGGGAGCGTCTTCGCTCTGCAACGGCAGAAAACAACAGTCGTTCCACAACACTGTTCTGAAGTGGATTTAAACTCTACGACTGTCAGGAACAACAGTCGTTCCACAACACTGCTCTGAAGTGGATTTACACTCTACGACTGTCAGAAACAACAGCCGTTCAGCAACACTGCCTCTGAAGTGGATTTACTCAAGTATTATCAGTACTGGTATAATACGTATATATGATAATAATAATAATAATATGGGCCAATTGCAACCAATTGGCCACTATATTATGCCAGCTGATCTCTCTTAAACCATGGACAAGTTAATGTTATATGGCCCAGTGCCCGGGTGGGGGGAGATTACCCTTAAGGACCAATGGAATGGTCTAAAAATACGCAACTTCGCCAAACCGGGGCACTGGACAAAACCAAACTCGCCCATGATTTAAGAGAGATCGGTTGGGGATAATATAGTGGCTAATGTTGGTTGCAATTGGCCCATCATAAATAATAATACTAATAATTATCGTCATAATAGAGTAATGTATTAAATTGTTATTTGTTGTAGTTGGTTGTTATTGAAACTCACTTGACTTTAGTGAAGACGATATCCACGTCAGTGCGGTGACGTTCTTCCCGTCGATGATCTTGCAGTCCTTACAAGTTTAGCCCAGTTCTCTCCGTTCATCTCCTTCCCTGTAGCCTTGGTGTCTCCGTGGATCGCAAACTTCTTAAAAGAGTTCATCAGCTGCTCCAGATCCGTGCTCTCCGCCATCTTGAAGAATATCTACAAAATAAGACAACATGGTTTGGGTTTTAGCCATTATAAATATTTGTCTGACACTAAAGCATGTTTAAAAAAAAGAAGACGAAGCAGGTGCATTTAAAGCTGCCTGATTACAAAACAGGACAACAAGACTCAAGCTGTGTTCGAATASCCATACTAACATACTGTATACTACATACTTAATGAGTAAATACTATATACTATTAGTTCATTTTAGTATACTGTAAACGAAGACTCTCGTTCCACTTGAGCGTAAAATCAATTCTAGAGCTTCTCCTGTCCACCGGAAGTTGATGCTGTTGCTATGCAACGTCTTGCTAGCTTGTTAGCATAACTAAACACCAGCTAGACGTTTTACGATTTCCGGGGTGTGTTCGTAAATTCATTCTGGAGTGCCAGAACTACTTCATTTCGGGCCTTCCCGTTGTCAGATTGTCCGTTCGTATATCTCGGAGCGTTCAGAGCGCACCCTGGACGCTCTGGCCAAGGAGTAGTGTTCAACGGCAGTCAAGCATCCAAGCTAACTGGCTAACGTCGGCTAGCTACTTCCAAACAGCTCACTCTGACCATTATACTCGTCCTGGCACAGCTGGATAGGCTGTTTTCATATTATCCAGAGACTTGGTGACTGTAACTGTGTTCCTGGCAACAATTTAATTTATCATTTTTTTGCCGACGTTTACTGACACCGGCCAAAGCTTATTGAAACGCACGACTAAACCACTTAACTAAGAATGATGGAAATAATGAAGTCAATAAACGTTGGGTAATTAGATAGCAGATCGTTAATATACTGCCTGGCAAGTTCGATCTATTAGTAACCAACCAACGTTAGGTAACTAACATACCGGTACATACTGCTTGTAATGCTATGCAGTTCGTAAGGACGGCGTAGATAATACGCTGTCAGCCAACATAACGTGTAACAAAACTTATTTGAAAAGTCAATACTTTATTACATTGCTCAATAAAGAATAAAAAAATTACTTAATTAAAGCAATGAATTTGTCTCCGCTCTCCTCGGCTGCATATTTTCTGCCATTTTCTCAAATCTGAAAACGTTGTTTAGCCACACACATTTTCTGAACAATTACACGATGGGCCCTAAAAGCACGGAAAGTGTGTCCACTGCATGTACACGTCGTATTTTGGCGAATTTAGTACGACAATCCGGGAACTTTTGTCATACTAACTATATCATACTATGACCAATGAGCATACTATATACTCAATTCAGTCACAAATAGTACGGT
>NW_019946351.1:17906-31916 GCF_002910315.2 Salvelinus sp. IW2-2015 | reverse complement strand
TAGAGACTCAGTCATTATAAGCCTAACAGCCAAATACAGAGTTCTACCACCACTAAAACTCGGACCACGACGCTGTTAAGTGTCACCATAGAAATCCACAATAGTAACCTGTAGTACATATCAAAGCTGGGATGTGGTTATCACAGTATATCACAAACTCTTTGATTTCCATCAACCAAGTTAAATGAAAGCTTCAGTGTAATTTAGTAGTCTTAGTGAGCCCCGGGCCTGAGCTCGGCCTAACGAGGTTTACCAGTAATTAGGAGTTGTAGTGAAAGAGAGAGGATTTGATTCCTGCTCTGTGCGGTGGGCATAGCGGGTACTCATTAGCAGCTTATGAGCTAGCGTGGGCCATGCTCTCTTTCTCTCTCTCTCTCTCTCTCTCTCTCTCTCATCTCTCTCTCTCGTCTCATCTCTCTCTCTCTCAATCTCTCTCTCTCTTCTGCTCTACTGCTCTCTCTCTTCTGTCATCTCCTTCTTTACTCTCTCTTGATCTTCGTAGGCCTGTCCTATTTGAAGCTGAATGTTTTTATTGCAGGAAAAATATTCCTTAAGCTCAAACATTATTGCTGTAGAATTAGCCCTTAAAATACACCCTCTCTCTCTCTTCCGTTTAATTCTCTCTAACATAAACACTTTCCTCTTCTCCCTCTCTTCCTCCTTTTCTCCCATGGGGCTCTTCTCCCTCGCTTCCTCTCCCACGATGATGTGATTATTGGATGGAGATGTTGCGAGGTGTTCAAATGCACGCCTCGTTGATGAAGTTCTGGCCTTTGTCTGGTAGCTGACCCTGCCGCAACCAGGTACAAAGCCGCTTATAGCAAAATCCAATATCAACAGAAGTAGCAGAGAGAGTAGAAGAGAAGAAGGAACGGTAGAGAGAGAGGGAAGAGGTAGAGGAGGAGAAAGAGGTAGAAAGAGATAGAGAGAGCGTGGTGGAGAGAGACAGATCAGAGAGGTGAAGATTGATGGAGAGAATGAGAAACCCCCCACCCTCCCTTAATTAGCCCGAGCGAACACTGTTATTATCAGTCGTGCTACGATCAAATTGTTGATCTTACGGAATTAGTATAATCAAATCAAGTACAAAAGTGCGGAGATACCGTAGATCAACAGTTCAGTATGCATCTGTTTATGGTCAATGCTACGATGTTAAGCACTGGATGTGTTAGATCATCGTGTGTGTGTTACAGTATCTGTCCCGGTGTGGCCTTGGTGGTAGTGCTGCGGATGTGGGGATGCTAGGGGCACAGGTGCTATCTGCCTATGTGTATATATGCAGAATCACGCCTTCTCCCTCTCCATTCTCCCCCACCACGCACTCCCGCAGTGGGCACAATGTGTGAGGGGAGGGGAGGAGGGGAGGAGGATGGAGAGGAGGGGGCTGGTTGGCTGGTGAGGAGGCACAGCTGGGAAATGAGAATGATCGCGCTTCCCCACCCCGCACCGGATTTTAACTGCCGCGAGCCACATACGATAATCACACCACTCTCACAAGACATGACGACATGATACTGATCCTATTCTCTTTATTCCTCCCCGTCATTGACAAGGAAGAAAGGGGAGTGAAGGGAAGGGAAACGGAGAATGTGGGCACAGATAGGAGGTGCATTGTAGGAAATTAGTAGGCTATGGGCTTTTTTTATTTTCTCCTGCTGAAAACTCAATAGTGGTTGTTACTAAATGAATGAGAGGAACAGTGGCACAACTATTGGCAGGTAGCCGGGGGTAAGAGGGAGGGAGGTAGGGATTTAGGAGGATTGTGTGAAGGTGGGGAGGGGTAGGGGAGGAGGAGGAAGGAGGGATAAGAGGGAGAGGTAGGCGAGGCAATGTGAAGAAGAGGGAGATAGAGGGAGAGGTTTGAGGGAGGGTGACGCGAGGAAGTGGGAGATAGAGGGAGAGGTAAGTTTTGTGAAGGTAAGGTGGAAGGGGAGATAAGAGTGGAGAGGTAGGGGGCTTCAGAGGAAAAGGGGAGATAGAGCGGAGAGGTAGGGAGGAGGAGGAAGGGGGAGAGGTAAAGGGAGGAGGAAGGGGACGGAGATAATTAGAGTTATCGGGGAAGAGGTAAAGGGAAAGGAGGAGGAAAGGAGGGGTAGAGGGAGAGGTAGGGAGGAGGAGGGAAGGAAGGGGTAAGAGGGAGAGGGTATGGAGGAGGTGAAGACAGTAGGTGGGGGAGAGGTTAGGGAGTGAATAGGAAGAAAGGAGAAGGGTAAGCAGGGCCAAGAGTAGGGATGAGGATGGACGTCTAGTAAGTCCAAGTAATGAGGTGGTAGAGGGAGAGGGTAATGGATACATTGTCAAGGTATAATTAAAAGGAGTCGACGATTTTAATGACGTGGGGGAAGGGATAGCAATGGACAGAGGGAGCGTCAGTGTTCAGGAGGAGGAGGGAGATAGAGGGAGAGGTACAGGGAGGTCATTGAGGAAGGAGCACGCGGAGATAGGGGGAGAAGGTAGGGAGGCTAAGGAGGAAGGGGGAGGAAATAAGAGGCGAGTAGTTGTAGGTTATACCGAGAAAAGGCGTAACTCAAAGTGCTGAGGGAAGGGGAGGTAGAGGAAGAGGTAGGGAGGGACGCGAGGAAGGGGAAGATAGAAGGGAGACGGTAGGGCGAGGTAGGAGGAAAGGGGGATAGAGGGAGAGGTAGGGAAGGAGAAAGGAAGGAAGGAAGGGAAGGGGGATAGAGGGGAGAGGTTAGGAAGCCACGAGAGAGGGGTGACTTGTTATACTCCATTTACAGCAGAGTCACCAGCCAGGAGCAAAGGGGTTTATAAGACCGGTGGTGGGCAGAAGGAGAAAGGGAGAGAGTAAGAGGGAGAAGATATGAAGAGAGTGATGCGTTAGAGAGAGAGAGCGCAGTAAATTAGGTCTGGTGAGATAAGACACTTAGATGGTAAGATCAGCGAGAGAGAGAGAAGGCCATTGACTAGAAATATTTGTATTAGCTGTTATGACAGACACACACTAATACATATTTACAGTGTTTCTCGTTTCACACTATACATTATTAATATTCAGTGAAGTCTCTATCATCTATACATATTTTACAGTTGTTCTCTTCCACCTATACATAATTTGGTACAGTGTTCATTCATCACTATAAAATATTTTTTACAGTGTTCTCTCAGGCTAATATCATAATTTATCAGTGTTCTCTCACTATACATATTTACAGGGATGTGGTTTGGGCTCCTCACTATCATGCATATTTTTACAGTGGGTCTTCATCAACTTTACTCTTCACCACAAATACTTTACAGTGTTCTCTCTCACTATACATATTTTAACAGTGTTCTCCTCACTATACATATTTACAGTGTTACCTTCTCTCACTATACATATTTACAGTGTTCTCCTTCGTCACTATAACATATTAACGTGTTCTGCTGCACTAAAAATACATATTTACAGTGGTTTTCTCACTAAGCTCACTCATGCAAAAAAAATATGTACAATACTGCACTGACTTCAGAATTCATGTCAGTTTCTACTTTCTTAACTTTATCCTCCGTCTTCTTGAATTTTTCTTCTCCCCTATTGTTTTGGCCTACACCTTTCTCAAATCAAAAATCGAATCAAATTTGTATTTGCCGAGTGCCGAATATAACGGATGTAGATTTCCCGCCCTGAAAATGCTTTCTGACGGCTCATTACACTGATGGCCAGGAAATATTTTGCTGATGATAGTGTTGTGTTGGTAGTTGCAGGATTGTTTTGGGGCACTCGCCAAAGGGTGCCCTGGTAGGAGTATGGTGTTAGACTGAGGTTTTTGGTGGATTATATGAATATGAACTTGACTGGTGTTTGTGCGATTTGGTTGTTGGAGCAAAACATTAACCATGTATTGTGTAACATTAGGTTGTTTTGCCAACCGCAGGAGGTGGTTATCTTGGACATGAGAATTATTGTTCGGCTAGAGAGGGGTTAGGTGGATTTGGGGAATGGTTTTCTCTTTCACTGGCTTTTTGTGACTCCCTCTCTTTGGTGGAAAATTGGCTGTAGTGCTGTTCCTGTGACTAGTTTTGCTCTTGTGTTGTGGTATGTGACTTGGGTAGTTGCCATATACAATACGAACTAGTTGGATGGGTTGTGCGTGTTTCGGCCGAAACCTATTTGTGAACTGATTGCTGTGTGGGTTCTGTACGACTTTGGGTTATGGTGGATTTAAACAAACTTGCAAAGAATACTACCCTAGACTTATGTGGTATATTGTGGAGTAATGGACGTGTTGTTGTGAGAAATGTTTATTCTTAAGGGGATTGTTGGCGTGCGGTGGCCTGCCTGTTGGGTGTTGGGCTAGATACTGCATATCACATGGTGGTTGTCATACTGAATCGTAGTGGTAGTCGCTGGTAAATGAAGTGTAATACTATTGTGTAGTATGTGCTAGTGTGGCAGTCTAAGGGAGTAACAGGTGTAGGCAGCGGGTCTTCATGTAACTCAATCTGTTCCTCTGGTGTCCCCCTCTTTGCCTCTCCTCTTCTCCTCCGTTCCTCCTTTCGTCTGATCAAAGAACCTTCCATTCAATCTCCTCTCCCTCCACTTCTCCTTCCTTCCCCCTCTCTACCTCCATCATAATTTGACTGATGATTACACCTGTCACTCAAGGCAGCATGTGGCCAATTAGGAACTAGGGGTGAAAGACAGGGGAGGGGCCGGTGGGTTGTGGTGGAAGAGGAGTTTTTTGTTTTGTCCATTTTTGTGTTCAAATCTGTTCTGTTTCTTTTATCATTTATTTATTTCTTCAATCTCTCTCTCTCTCTCTTTTCCCCCCTGGCTACTTACCTCTCTCTCTCTCTTTTTCCCCCCCTGGCTACTTACCTCTCTCTCTGGCTGTCCCTGTGTAATCACAGACCCATTTAAACACACTTTTATACACTACCTCTGACTCGCGGTTAAGAGTGTGACCGCGGCCCGGGCTTTTATATGCCTTAATGTGTCCTGTAGTCACTTTGGCAACCAGGCTATCGCTCCCCACACTCCGGAGGAGAGAGAAGGAGGGGAGATGAGAGGGAGAGACAGCAAGAGAGAGACAGCGAGAGAGAGAAAGGGAGAGAATTGAATTGAGAGAGACAGAGAAGGGTGAAAAAGACAGTGCCATGCACGGCGACTCAGCCAGGCCAAAAAGGAAGGAAAGAGGATGAAAGAGGAGGGAGGGTCGTGTGACAAAATGGACAGAATACAGGAGAGTCAAAAGGAAAGGGAGAGATGTCATTTAGTCACAACCACCCCTTAACCCCCCTTGCACCCCCCCAATCCACTTCACAAACAGACAAAGGGACCAAGGGGTGCACCCCTTGTACAGAAAAAGGAGGGGTCTCACACATTTTCTCCTTCTTAATCTTGGCAACCAACTGGTGAATTTAAGTGTGGTCAGTCCATAAACCTGTATGAATCTACTATATGATGAATAACCCCAACTCTCCCCATAACTGAGAGAGAGATAAAGACGAGAGAGACTGCGAAGGCAAAAATCAGGCTTATAATTAAAAGTATTATTACCATATTAGCCGATAGTTTTCTTGTGAATATAGTGGAGCTTCAGTTGTGCGTTCTATCCGTCTGTCCGTGTTGGTCTGGGCTGTTTCCATAGCCTGATTGCTGCACACTCAAGGAGCACCATATGTATCCGATACACATTTACACCAAAATCCTGCGAAGAGAAACAGGACAATACAAAAACGTAAATAGAGCCTATCCACCATAGCCTGCATGTGTACGCGCCATTTCAACTGGCTAAGCAAACAACGAATGCTTCTACGGTTTCCATACCAAATATATTGGCAAACGGACGAAGATACACAGAAAGAGGAAACATCTTGTCACAATATATTACTGAAAATTATATGAAACAAAACCAGAAGACGGAGGAAGTCGTGTTTGTTCCTTGCCGGTGCCGTTCATGTTTCAGAGAACTGCCCTCCTGACCTCAACGCCTGGCGTCCAAGTCCCGTTGGCTCTACGTTCCGACGCGGTAAGACATTTTCCGTTATTCTTGCCATTTCGGTGAGGCTTCAGTCATGCATACGCACCCCACCTTAACGACTCCCATGTAGCGCACTTTTCGGTGCCGATTATCCACTCGGAACTGGAATGTGCTCTGGGCACACACCACACTTCTGTGTTGAAGGCTGGAATAGACTCCTCTTCTCTCTTGTTTTAATTGTGGTAAATAAACAGACACAAAAATCCATAGTTAGACCGCAAATAATTGCGCGTAACGTCCTTGTTCTCCATTCCCTTGAAAGAGCACGTGCGCGTAATGCGCGACGGGTCCATCTTGTGTTTTATTTACGTTCCTTTTCTCCTGGTGATGTATCCCTCTTCCCCGTGTGTTTTCTGTCCCTTCTTCTCCATCCTTCCCCTCTCCTCCGCTTCCGTACGCCTGTGCCTCAAGCCTCTCTCTCCCACTACCCTCTCTGCAGGCAGGGAATATTCATGCCAAACTCTATCGATCCTGCGGAGATCGATTCCTGGGCCGGTGGAAGCAGGGAGAGGAGAAAGAGGCCAAATATACAGTTGAAAGGAGAAGGACGGTGAACGAGGAGAAGGGAGCATACTGTCTTCATTTCGTTTATTTCACTAATTTTCGACATTGTGTGTATATTCTGTGTTGTGATTCAGACATTGGACTGGCATTCGTCGAATAGGCCTCTTCTTGTCTCAATTCGAGACAATGGTTATGTGTGTTTGGATAACGCCTTTATTTCAGTAGCCTAAACATGACAGACATTGATTTCTCAGGACCACGTTTGTCTGTCCACGATGTTGTCTGCGTGTGGTGGCAGTGTGGCTGGTCGCTAAACCCGGCAAGGAAGGCGGGACCATTGAGGCTGGACTGGGGAGGGCGGCTGTGGCGCCGTCTGCGTTTCATCTGCGCTGAAGCGGAATAAAAGGACACACGGTGGGAGCAGCCAGCCCGGCTTCGTGTGTCGCTCCAGTGTGTCACTGTGGCGTCGTCTAGCTCTGGAATTAGGCAGCCGCCCCGACGTGAAACAGCAGCGGTTTCTTCATCCTCAGTAGGGAGTGGAAGTATGCGTAATGTCCCTGATTTCGGTGTGTATGTGGTGTGTAGAGGCAGTAGGGTTGGGAGGGGTTGGTGGAAAATAACCATATGAATGCACTGAGCGTTTATCTTCCACTCTTATTAAAACCCTTCAGAATGCATGCACATAATACCTATCACCGTTTAACGGTGCATAAATACAGCTTGGTGTGCACCTTGGAGGTGTCTGCGTTCTTAAAGAGACAGGCACACATTTTATCTGTGTAAGACTATATTTTTCTCTCTTTTTCCAATGTGTTAATTTTCAGATCAGTTCAAGTTCATTTGATTTCAGAAAGGCGAGTTTCTCTCCACCTTCATTTACTATCTGTCACTATAAGGGTGTTTATACACTATGATGTAAAGATGAGGGATGTGAGAGAGAGAGGGCAGAGGGGAGCGTAGAGGATGAGAGTGACCTGTTACCTAGGTGTTATCTCTAGAGTTAGCACATAGAGGAGAGGGTGGAGAGAAGACAGAGAAGAGAGAGAGGGAGCGGGTTACTGGGAGGAGGAGTTTTTGAGCTCCGCACGTTGAAAAATGGCGAATGTCAGAGGGAGATAAAAAAAAATGGAGAAAGAGGGAGAGAGAAGCCGGTGAAAGTAAAAGCAGATGACAGAGTGAAAAATGAGGCTGAGAGAGGAAAACCAGTTTGAGACAGAGAGGTGAGGGTAAACTGTGCCAAAGTCATTATGGCAGCAAAGGCAATTTGTTGGCCATGGAGTCAATGTGACAATAGTGATGCTAATTCTCCACATCTCCCTCATATTTAGTTATTCTCTATCATATACAATTCAACATAACCTATTGTAACACACGCACACACACTCTCTCCAGCCTGTACTTTTTATGTTGTCCCACATTACATAGGCCTCACTCAGAACCTCTTACCTCCCAACACAACAAGTCACCTAGCACACTAACCATCATGTAACATACTACACGTGTTGGACTGTTTTCCAGCTGGGCAGACATTAATCCCAGTGACAGTGGTTTTGCTCTATATTTAATGGTATTGTGTCTAGGACAGGGGTGTATAGTGGGAAAGTTGTACAACTGACTGCATTCAACCGAAATGTGTCATTTAACTTTAATTGACATAATCTGCACCCAGGGGGGCAGTTGTTGTTGGGGATTAACTGCCTTGGAGTCGAACCGGTGACCTTTCGCTTACTGGGCCAACGCTCTTAACCACTAGGATACTTGCCCACCTGTGTAGTGTAGTACAGAGTAAAGTGGTTTGTGACACCATCATCATTAACCGCTGCATGAAACTTTAATGTGGCCTGCACAAGGACTGGCAGGCTTCCTGTAGGAGGAACGGGCTTGATATGATGAATAGAACTGAAACTGTAGCCTTACATTAGTTTCCTTTACACACACACACACACCAACACCACCACACACACACACACACACACCACACCACACACACACACACACACACACCACACACACACACACACACACACACACACACACACACACACACACACACACACGAACCACGCGAACACGCTGGAATTATAATGCACAGTAGTGAATGAGAGAAAAACAGACGGGCCAGGAGCGACAACGCTGTCAATGTTGTCATGCGCCTCAAATTATAAAGCAGGTCAATTTTTTCCGCGTCTATGTGAAGCAATGCAGGTAAAGTGAGCAGATAAATTGCAAGAAAATAATTTGTGCATTGTTATGTCTGGAATTGTGACATGCATATTTAAAAAGTGTCGATTTAGTGTTGATAAGTTTAGCTGCCAGTGCCAATAATTCATATTGAAAACAATAACTTTATGCCTACCTTTGTTGATTTAGACCCAGGCATATAGCCTAGGCAGGCTACGGCTGGAAACAAGAGGAACTCTGTTTCAAGAGAGAATGTGGTTAAGTAGAAAGAACGAGACGAGCTAAATTCTTTATAAACTGCTAGGTTGTATTAGTTACAGCTCTTTTCATTTTCATGGTCACATACACATGATTAGCTGATGTTTTAATGCGAGTGTAACGAAAATGCTTGTGCTTCTAGTTCCGACCGTGCAGTAAATATCTAACAAGTAATCTAACAAATTCACAAGACTACCTTTATACATACAAATGTTAGGGATGAATAAGGAATATGTACATATAAATATATGGATGACGCATGGCCGTGCCGGCATACAGTATATACAGTTGAAGTCAGAAGTTTACATACACTTAGGTTGGAGTCATTAAAACTCGTTTTTCAACCACTCCACAAATTTCTTGTTAACAAACTATAGTTTTGGCAAGTCAGTTAGGACAATTTTTTCCAACAATTGTTTACAGACAGATTATTTCACTTTTAATTCACTGTATCTCAATTCCAGTGGGTCAGAAGTTTACATACCACTAAGTTGACTGTGCCTTTAACAGCTTTGGTAAATTCCAGAAAAAATGTTATGGCTTTAGATGCTTCTGATAGGCTAATTGACATAATTTGAGTCAATTGGAGGTGTACCTGTGGATGTATTTCAAGGCCTACCTCCAACTTGTGCTTCTTGCTTGACATCATGGGAAAATCAAAAGAAAATCAGCTAAAATTGTAGACCTCCACAAATGTGTCTTTCAAATGGACAATGACCCCAAGCAAAATTCCAAAGTTGGGGCAAAATGGTTTAAGGACAACAAAAGTCAAGGTATTGGAGTGGCCATCAAAAAGCCCTGACCTCAATTCTGTAGAAAAGTTGTGGGCAGAACTGAAGCGCAAGGAGGCCTTCAAAACCTGACTCAGTTACACCAGCTCTGTCAGGAGGAATGGGCCAAATTCACCCAACTTATTGTGGGAAGCTTCTGGAAGGCTACCCGAACCGTTTGACCCAAGTTAAGCAATTTAAAGGCAATGCTACCAAATACTAATTGAGTGTATGTAAACTTCTGACCACTGGGAATATGATGAAAGAAATAAAAGCTGAAATAAATCATTCTCTTAGTATTATTCTGACATTTCACAATTCTTAAAATAAGTGGTGATCCTATCTGACCTAAGACAGGGAATTTTTTACTCTGATTAAATGTCAGGAATGTGAAAAACTGAGTTTTAATGTATTGACTTAGGTGTATGTAAACTTCCGACTTCAACTGTACATATGAGATGATAATGTAGGATATGTAGACATTATTAAAGTGGCGTTATTAAAGTGACTAGTGATACCTTTATTACATCCATTTATTCAATGTATTTAAAGTGGCTAGAGATTTGAGTCTGTATATTGGCAGCAGCCACTTTATGTTAGTAATGGCTATTTAACAGTATGATGGCCTTGAGATAGAAGCTGTTTTTCAGTCTCGGTCCCTGCTTTGATGCACCTGTACTGACCTCGCCTTCTGGATGATAGCGGGGTGAACAGGCTCGTGGTTGTGGTCCTTGATGATCTTTATGGCCTTCCTGTGACATCGGGTGCTGTAGGTGTCCTGGAGGGCAGGCAGTTTGCCCCCGTGATGCGTTGTGGCAAACAACACCACCCTCTGGAGAGCCTTACGGTTGTGGGCGGAGCAATTGCCGTATCATGCAGCGATACAGCCGGACAGGATGCTCTCGATTGTGCATCTTTAAAGGTTTGTGAATGTTTTAGGTGACAAGCCAAATTTCTTCAGCCTCCTGAGGTTGAAGGGCGCTGTTGCGCCTTCTTCACCACGCTCTCTGTGTGGGTGACCATTTCAGTTTCTCCGTGATGTGTACGCTGAGGAACTTAACTTTCCACCTTCTCCACTACTGTCTCCGATGTAGATAGGGTGGTGCTCCCTCTGCTGTTCCCTGAAGTCCACGATCATCTCCTTGTTTTGTTGACGTTGAGTGAGAGGTTATTTTCTTAGACTACACTCCAGAAAATAACCTCTCACTCAACTTTAACAAAACAAAGGAGATGATCGTGACTTCAGGAAACAGGATGCATTACGGTGGCTCTGTATACGGTGAGTCCAAAGGAACACACAGTCATTCAAAGGGCTACATAGCGAACATAATAAATACAACTGTTTATTCTGGACCTCATGACAGTTGAGTTGCATACGCTACGCAGTGTTTGTGAATTGACGCCGCTTTGATGCACATTTTGACGTGTGTGGTTTCGGTTTTACTTAGTCGCTTATACACACGACAAACCATTACAACACGCTCACACACACCTTCTCGCACACTTAATCCACTAATTTAGCTCATACGCTTCGTGGCTGTAGAGCCACTAAGCCACAGGCACACCGATGCTGCTGTAGGCAATATCTACTGTCTATGCTATGCTGTGTATGCATTTCTGTTTCATATGATGTATGTTCATAAACAAGCTATAGTTTTACATCATATTTGTGTCAAGATCCTGTATGGTTCTGTACAGTATAGGGACATGTTCGGTGCCGTGCCTGTATGAGAAATGATTTGATTGTGCATGTAGGCCGATGCATATGCTTACATGTGTTTTTGTGTGTCTGTGTCCGAACCTGCACGTGTGTGTGTATAGATTGGAGCGTGGAGGGGAGTGTGTGAGTCCCAGTGTTAACATGATGTTGAATGACAAAATGTCAACCTGGGTTTGTTAGGAACGTAATGGGGAATCAATAGACACAAGAAAGATGTCAATACAACATGGTCTATAGCATTAAGGCTACTGCTCCCTCTCTGTCTCTGTCTGTCTGTCTGTCTGTCTGTCTGTCTGTCTGTCTTCTGTCTGTCTGTCTGTCGTCTCTGTCGCTCTCTCCTCTCTCTCTCTCTCTCGTCTGTCTTCTCTCGCTGTCTCTCTCTCTCTCTCTCTCTCTCTCTCTCTCTCTCTCTCTCTGTCTCTGTCTCTGTCTCTGTCTCTGTCTCTCTCTCTGTCTGTCTGTCTGTCTGTCTGTCTGTCTGTCTGTCTGTCTGTCTGTCTGTCTGTCTGTCTGTCTGTCCTCTGTCTCTCTGCTTCTCTGTCTCTCTGTCTCTCTGTCTCTCTCTCTCTATTCTCTTCTAATTTCTCTCGTTCCATTCCTTCTTCCTATTCCACAGTACAGTGCATGTCTCCCTCTTTTCTTCCCTCTGCCATCTCTTCCTCTGCCTGTGTGTGTGTTCCGTTATTAGATTACAGTATGATGCGCCCACAGTCAGTCGTCAGTAATGCAGTGCTCTAGTCTGGTCTGTAGCAGAATGCTGCTATCATAATGGAAACAGACATGTGGATGTTACAGAGTTATATATATGGCATCACACAGATGCTCTTGACATGGATAACCTCACTCACTGTCCCCAGTAGAGGATGTCTGAGTCAAGATCTCTGTTCACGGGAAGAACATTTACAGTACCCATACACAGGGAATGCAGCGTGTGGTTGCCAGTGTTTGTTGTGTTTGTGTGTGTGTTGAAGTGTGTGTGGTGTTGTTGAAGTGTGTGTGTGTGTTGCAGACTCAGACTAATGTAGTACCAATGCTGATGAAGTCCTCCCATAACAGCAGTGAGTGGTATTGAGTTTCCCCTGAGGAAAAGGTCAAGCCACCAACTACACACTCACCCACAATGCATGCCCCCCCCCCCCACCACACACATACACACCCACATGCATGCCCCCGCCCCCCCCCCCCCACACACACAATAAACACACACACACAGCAAGGTATTCTATGTATGGTGGGCAGTGTGTGTGTCCACTGAAATACATCCCAGCATTAGTTCTAATCAGAGACTGGGTGAGCAGGCCACTTCATCAGAACCTATCCCTCTGGACCAGGGAGAGAGGGGTGAGTCAGGGGGAGAGAGGGTGAGGTCAGGGGGGAGAGAGGGGGGGGCGGCGGGGTCCAGGCTCTTAATCAAACACATCACCTGGAATACACTCATACATGCTGATTTTACACCACCGCTCTCTCTCTCCTCTCTCCTCTCCCTGACTCACCCCTCTCTCCCCCTGACTCCAACCCCCCCCCCCCCCCCCCTTTCTTCTCCCCTTGTCCAGAGGCGAATAACGTCTGATGAAGGCTGCTCACCCAGTCTCTGATTAAAACTAATGCTGGAATGTTATTTCAGTGGACACACCACCACTGACCCACCTACCATAGAATACCTTGCGGTGTGTGTGTATATTAGTGTGTGTGGGGGGGGGCGGGGGCGGGCGGCATGCCATGTGGGTGTGTAGTGTGTGGTGCGGGGCGGGCGGCATGCATGTGGGTGAGTGTGATAGTTAGGTGGCTTGACCTTTCCTCCCAGGGAGAACTCAATACCACTCCTGCTGTTAATGGGACGACTTCATCAGCATTGGGTACTACATTAGTCTGAGTCTGCAACACACCACACACAACTTCAAAACAACACACACACACACTTCAACCACACACAACAAAACACAACAAACACTGCAACACACACGCTGCATTCCCTGTGTATGGTGTACTGGTTAAAATGTTCTTCCCGTAACAGAGATCTTGCTTCAGACATCCCTCTACTGGGACAGTGCAGTGCAGGTTATCCATGTCAAGAGGCATCTCGTGTAGATGCCATAATTAACTCTGTAACATCCACAATGTCTGTTCATCCATTATGCACTAGCAGCAATTCTGCTACCAGAACCAGACTAGAAGCACTGTGCATTACTGACGACTGACTGTGGAGCATCATACTGTAATCTAATAAACGGAACACACACACAGGCAGAGGAAAAGCATGAGACAGAGGAGAAAAGAGGAAGACATGCACTGACTGCTGAATAGAAGAAGGAATGAACGAAAGAAAATTAGTAAGAGAATAGAGAGAGAGAGACAGAGAGACAGAGAGCGACAGAGAACAGAGAGAACAGAGAGACAGACAAGACAGACAGACACGACAGACAGACAGAACAAGACAGACAGACAGACAGACCAGACAGACAGACAGAGAGAGGAGACAGAGACCAGAGACAGAGACAGAGACAGACGAGAGAGAGAAGACGAAGAGAAGAGAGAGAGAGAGAGAAGACAGCAGAGCACAGAAAGACAGAGAAGAAGAGAGAGAGCGAGAGAG
>NW_019946351.1:0-17881 GCF_002910315.2 Salvelinus sp. IW2-2015 | reverse complement strand
GGGGGAGAAGGAAGGCTTAGAACAGTTTGAAAGGGGAAAAAGCAGTGGTGGGCCGTAGGGCCTGCAAGGCCTTCTCTGTGGCCTAAACATCATCAGAATATAATTTTTTTTTTAAATATATTTTTCCCACAAATATGTAAAATTATTCCCCAGAGTAAGAGTTATACTCTTCATTTCATAGCTTTCCTCTTGGTTGCACTGCTTCCAGCCCCCAGGTTTGAGATTTGGAGGCTGGTCTTTATGTTAGATCTTTTATCCAATCATATTCAGCCATCATGTGTTGCCAGGGGTCTAAAATCTGCCCTCAGGCCTTCAGAATCAACAGTGCGGGCGCTTGTAGCTTTAAAGTGAATGGAAATTGTAAAATTTTGTGTCAAACCAATCAGCTTTAGAGTTGGCTATTGTACGCCTGCTGGCTGGCTCCAGTGTTACACAGGAGCCAGCTAGCAGGGCGTAGTGCGTCCACGTCTTGATTGGATTACCAATATTGAGAGGCAGGTCCATGGGCAGGTCTATGCAGATCTAGGAAACTGAATTTGATAAACGAATTAATTCGCGTTCTACTAAGCGTTTTTCAACCCACAATGCAAGAAGGAGAAAAGAAATTGGCGAGGATATAATTATAACGCCATTCCAACACGAACTTTTCAAGAAAAGTAGACATTAGAAGGAGTCAAGCCTCGACCCACAGCCTCACAGCGCTGAGTGCGTAAAGGGTTGTTCCCCGCTCGCCACTTTCAAAAGTTTCAACTATGAGCCTGTCAATGAGCTCAACAGGCTCCGAGAACAACTGCAAACTGTACTGCTGGGAATGCTATTATTTGGCAAGTGACAGTATCTGGTGTTTGGAGCCACACTGGCTTTGCAAACTGATTGTCTGTATTAAACACTGTTTACCCAAAATGTCAATTTGTCAAATTTCAAGGTTGAACGCAACGCCCGAGTATAATTAGACAGACAGACAGACAGACAGACAGACAGACAGACAGACAGACAGACAGACAGAGACAGAGAGGGAGCAGTAGCCTTAATGCTATAGACCATGTTGTATTGACATCTTTCTTGTGTCTATTGATTCCCCATTACGTTCCTAACAAACCCAGGTTGACATTTTGTCATTCACAATCATGTTAACACTGGGACTCACACACTCCCCTCCACGCTCCAATCTATACACACACGTGCAGGTTCGGACACAGACACACAAAAACACATGTAAGCATATGCATCGGCCTACATGCACAATCAAATCATTTCTCATACAGGCACCGGCACCGAACATGTCCCTATACTGTACAGAACCATACAGGATCTTGACACAAATATGAATGTAAAACTATAGCTTGTTTATGAACATACATCATATGAAACAGAAATGCATACACAGCATAGCATAGACAGTAGATATTGCCTACAGCAGCATCGGTGTGCCTGTGGCTTAGTGGCTCTACAGCCACGAAGCGTATGAAGCTAAATTAGTGGGATTAAGTGTGCGAGAAGGTGTGTGTGAGCGTGTGTAATGGTTTGTCGTGTGTATAAGCGACTAAGTAAAACCGAAACCACACACGTCAAAATGTGCATCAAAGCGGCGTCAATTCACAAACACTGCGTAGCGTATGCAACTCAACTGTCATGAGGATCCAGAATAAACAGTTGTATTTATTATGTTCGCTATGTAGCCCTTTTGAATGACTGTGTGTTCCTTTGGACTCACCGTATACAGAGCCACCGTAATGCATCCTGTTTCCTGAAGTCCACGATCATCTCCTTTGTTTTGTTAAAGTTGAGTGAGAGGTTATTTTCTGGAGTGTAGTCTAAGGAAAATAACCTCTCACTCAACGTCAACAAAACAAAGGAGATGATCGTGGACTTCAGGGAACAGCAGAGGGAGCACCACCCTATCTACATCGACGAGACAGTAGTGGAGAAGGTGGAAAGTTAAGTTCCTCAGCGTACACATCACGGAGAAACTGAAATGGTCCACCCACACAGAGAGCGTGGTGAAGAAGGCGCAACAGCGCCCCTTCAACCTCAGGAGGCTGAAGAAATTCGGCTTGTCACCAAAAGCACTCACAAACTTCTACAGATGCACAATCGAGAGCATCCTGTCCGGCTGTATCGCTGCATGATACGGCAATTGCTCCGCCCACAACCGTAAGGCTCTCCAGAGGGTGGTGTTGTTTGCACAACGCATCACGGGGGCAAACTGCCTGCCCTCCAGGACACCTACASCACCCGATGTCACAGGAAGGCCATAAAGATCATCAAGGACCACAACCACGAGCCTGTTCACCCCGCTATCATCCAGAAGGCGAGGTCAGTACAGGTGCATCAAAGCAGGGACCGAGACTGAAAAACAGCTTCTATCTCAAGGCCATCATACTGTTAAATAGCCATTACTAACATAAAGTGGCTGCTGCCAATATARAGACTCAAATCTCTAGCCACTTTAATACATTGAATAAATGGATGTAATAAAGGTATCACTAGTCACTTTAATAACGCCACTTTAATAATGTCTACATATCCTACATTACTCATCTCATATGTACAGTTGAAGTCGGAAGTTTACATACACCTAAGTCAAATACATATAAACTCAGTTTTTCACATTCCTGACATTTCAATCAGGTAAAAAATTCCCTGTCTTAGGTCAGATAGGATCACCACTTTATTTTAAGAATGTGAAATGTCAGAATAATACTACAGAGAATGATTTATTTCAGCTTTTATTCTTTCATCATATTCCCAGTGGTCAGAAGTTTACATACACTCAATTAGTATTTGGTAGCATTGCCTTTAAATTGCTTAACTTGGGTCAAACGGTTCGGGTAGCCTTCACAAGCTTCCCACAATAATTGGGTGAATTTTGCCCATTCCTCCTGACAGAGCTGGTGTAACTGAGTCAGGTTTGAAGCCTCCTTGCTCGCACACGCTTTTTCAGTTCTGCCCACAACTTTTCTACAGAATTGAGGTCAGGGCTTTGTGATGCCACTCCAATACCTTGACTTTGTTTGTCCTTAAACCATTTTGCCCCAACTTTTGGAATTTTGCTTGGGGTCATGTCCATTTGAAAGACACATTTGTGGAGGTCACAATTTTAGCTGATTTCTTGATTTTCCCAGATGTCAAGCAAAGAAGCACAAGTTGGAAGGTAGGCCCTTGAAATACATCCACAGGTTACCTCCAATTGACTCAAATTATGTCAATTAGCCTATCAGAAGCATCTAAGCCATAAACATTATTTTCTGGAATTTACCAAGCTGTTTAAAGGCACAGTCAACTTAGTGTATGTAAACTTCTGACCCACTGGAATTGAGATACAGTGAATTAAAAGTGAAATAATCTGTCTGTAAACAATTGTTGGAAAAATTGTCCTAACTGACTTGCCAAAACTATAGTTGTTTAACAAGAAATTTGTGGAGTGGTTGAAAAACGAGTTTTAATGACTCCAACCTAAGTGTATGTAAACTTCTGACTTCAACTGTATATACTGTATGCCGCACGGCCATCGCTCATCCATATATTTATATGTACATATTCTTATTCATTCCTTTACATTTGATTGTATAAGGTAGTCTTGTGAATTTGTTAGATTACTTGTTAGATATTACTGCACCGGTCGGAACTAGAAGCACAAGCATTTCGTTACACTCGCATTAACATCAGCTAATCATGTGTATGTGACCATGAAAATGAAAAGAGCTGTAACTAATACAACCTAGCAGTTTATAAAGAATTTAGCTCGTCTCGTTCTTTCTACTTAACCACATTCTCTCTTGAAACAGAGTTCCTCTTGTTTCCCAGCCGTAAGCCTGCCTAGGCTATATGCCTGGGATCTAAATCAACAAAGGTAGGCATAAAGTTATTGTTTTCAAATATGAATTATTGGCACTGGCAGCTAAACTTATCAACACTAAATCGAACACTTTTTAAATATGCATGTCACAATTCCAGACATAAACAATGCACAAATTATTTTCTTGCAATTTATCTGCTCACTTTACCTGCATTGCTCACATAGACGCGGAAAAAATTGACCTGCTTTATAATTTGAGGCGCATGACAACATTGACAGCTTGTCGCTCCTGGCCCGTCTGTTTTCTCTCATTCACTACTGTGCATTATAATTCCAGCGTGTTCGCGTGTTGTGTGTGTGGTGTGTGGTGTTGTGTGTGTGGTGTGTTGTGTGTGGTGTGTGTGTGTGTGTGTCGTGGTGTGTGTGGTGTGTGTGTGTGGTGTGTGTGTGGTGTGTGGTGTGTGTGTGTGTGTGTGTGTGTGTAAAGGAAACTAATGTAAGGCTACAGTTTCACCTTCGTATTCCATCATATCAAGCCCGTTCCTCCTACAGCAAGCCTGCCAGTCCTTGTTCGGGCCACAATAAAGTTTCATACAGCGGTTAATGATGATGGTGTCACAAACCACTTTACTCTGTACTACACTACACAGGGGTGGCAAGTATCCTAGTGGTTAAGAGCGTTGGCCCAGTAAGCGAAAGGTCACCGGTTCGAATCCCCAAGGCAGTTAATCCCCAACAACAACTGCCCCCTGGGTGCAGATTATGTCAATTAAAGTTAAATGACACATTTCGGTTGAATGCAGTCAGTTGTACAACTTTCCCACTATACACCCCTGTCCTAGACACAATACCATTAAATATAGAGCAAAACCACTGTCACTGGGAATTAATGTCTGCCCAGCTGGAAAACAGTCCAACACGTGTAGTATGTTACATGATGGTTAGTGTGCTAGGTGACTTGTTGTGTTGGGAGGTAAGAGGTTCTGAGATGAGGCCTATGTAATGTGGGAACAACATAAAAAGTACAGGCTGGAGAGAGTGTGTGTGCGTGTGTTACAATAGGTTATGTTGAATTGTATATGATAGAGAATAAACTAAATATGAGGGAGATTGGAGAATTAGCATCACTATTGTCACATTGACTCCTAGGCCAACAAATTGCCTTTGCTGCCATAATGACTTTGGCACAGTTTACCCTCACCTCTCTGTCTCAAACTGGGTTTTCCTCTCCAGCCTCATTTTTCACTCTGTCATCTGCTTTTACTTTCACCGGCTTCTCTCTCCCTCTTTCTCCATTTTTTTTTATCTCACTCTGACATTCGCCATTTTTCAACGTGCGGAGCTCAAAAACTCCTCCTCCCAGTACCCGCTCCCTCTCTCTCTTCTCTGTCCTTCCTCTCCACCCTCTCCTCTATGTGCTAACTCTAGAGATACACCTAGGTAACAGGTCACTCTCATCCCTCTACGCTCCCCTCTGCCCTCTCTCTCTCACATCCCCTCATCTTTACATCATAGTGTATAAACACCCTTCTAGTGACAGATAGTAAATGAAGGTGGAGAGAAACTCGCCTTTCTGAAATCAAATGAACTTGAACTGATCTGAAAATTACACATTGGAAAAAGAGAGAAAAATATAGTCTTACACAGATAAATGTGTGCCTGTCTCTTTAAGAACGCAGACACCTCCAAGGTGCACACCAAGCTGTATTTATGCACCGTTAAACCGTGATAGGTATTATGTGCATGCATTCTGAAGGGTTTTAATAAGYGTGGAAGATAAACGCTCAGTGCATTCATATGGTATTTTCCACCAACCCCCTCCCAACCCTACTGCCTCTACACACACATACACACCGAAATCAGGGACATTACGCATACTTCCACTCCCTACTGAGGATGAAGAAACCGCTGCTGTTTCACGTCGGGGCGGCTGCCTAATTCCAGAGCTAGACGACGCCACAGTGACACACTGGCAGCGACACACGGAAGCCGGGCTGGCTGCTCCCACCGTGTGTCCTTTTATTCCGCTTCAGCGCAGATGAAACGCAGACGGCGCCACAGCCGCCCTCCCCAGTCCAGCCTCAATGGTCCCGCCTTCCCCTGCCGGGTTTAGCGACCAGCCACACTGCCACCACACGCAGACAAGCATCTGGACAGACAAACGTGGTCCTGAGAAATCAATGTCTGTCATGTTTAGGCTACTGAAATAAAGGCGTTATCCAAACACACATAACCATTGTCTCGAATTGAGACAGAAGAGGCCTATTCGACGAATGCCAGTCCAATGTCTGAATCACAACACAGATATACACACAATGTCGAAAATTAGTGAAATAAAACGAAATGAAGACAGTATGCTCCCMTCTCCTCGTTCACCGTCCTTCTCCTTTCACTGTATATTTGCCTCTTTCTCCCCTCTCCCTGCTTCCACCGGCCCAGGAATCGATCTCCGCAGGATCGATAAGTTGGCATGAATATTCCCTGCCTGCAGAGAGGGTAGTTCGGGAGAGACGGAGGCTGAGGCACAGGCGTACGGAGCGGAGGAGAGGGGAAGGATGGAGAGAAGGGACAGAAAACACACGGGGAAGAGGGATACATCACCAGGAGAAAAGGAACGTAAATAAACACAAGATGGACCCGTCGCGCATTACGCGCACGTGCTCTTTCAAGGGAATGGAGAAAAGGACGTTTACGCGCAATTATTTGCAGTCTAACTATGGACTTTTGTGTCTGTTTATTTACACAATTAAAACAAGAGAMAAGAGGAGTCTATTCCAGCCTTCAACACAGAAGTGTGTGTGTGCCCAGAGCACATTCCAGTTCCGAGTGGATAATCGGCACCGAAAAGTGCGCTACATGGGAGTCYTTAAGGTGGGGTGCGTATGCATGACTGAGCCTCACCGAAATGGCAAGAATAACGGAAAATGTCTTACCGGAGTCGGAACGTAGAGCCAACGGGGACTTGAGACGCCAGGCGTTGAGGTCAGGAGCAGTTCTCTGAAACATGAACGGCACCGGCAAGGGAACAAACATGATCTTCCTCCGTCTTCTGGTTTTGTTTCATATAATTTTCAGTAATATTGTGACAAGATGTTTCCTCTTCTGTGTATCTTCGTCCGTTTGAAATATATTTGGTATGGAAAACGTAGAACATTCGTTGTTTAGCTTACCAGTTGATGGCGCGTACACATGCAGGCTATGGTGGATAGCTCTATTTACGTTTTTGGATGTCTGTTTCTCTTCGGCAGGATTTTGGGTGTAAATGTGTATCGAACATATGGTGCTCCCTTGAGTGTGCAGCAATCAGGCTATGGAAACAGCCCAGACCCAACACACAGACGGATAGAACCACAACTGAACTCCCACTACTATATCAGAAGAAAACTATCAGGACTAATATAGTAATAATACTTTTATTATAAGCCTGATTTTTGCTCCAGTCTCTCTCGTATGCKGTGGCAAACTGTAAGTAACKWTACAATAGTCTAATCGTTCTATTTCTCATGTATGCGTTTATATTAGCACAGTCTCAATGTTAGCCCACTGTTTTCCTATCGACAGGCGTGAGAACAGACACCGTAACAGTCGCTAGTTTCTTAGCATCACTCACCGGGGTTAGCTTTGGTTTGCGCTGGTAAATAAAATGGATAATATTACAATAATAACAGACGAAACCCGAGTCACGCTGAAGTGCGTAAAGGCCAACAATTATTGTGATATATTTGGATTTGTTATTTTTGGTTAATCTACTTTATTTGGTTAATAGCTGATCGCACTCTCTCACTGTCCCTCACATGTAGACTATATACACACAAATTCACCAATAAGCAGGCTACAAAGCAGCGAATCCTGTTTAAAATGCATGTAAAATAGCCGCATTAAGCTAATCAACTGAAATAAATAAACATTTGGAAAGGCTACACAACGTGCCCGCTTGGCCTACGCTCCTCCTCCCTCACTCCCTGTCACAAGGCAGTAATTAAAACGCAATCAATCGATAAAMAAATAAATAAAGCCAAATAAATAAAGAACGGAAACAACATAAAAAGAAAGCTGAATATCCGTTACGTTTCTGGTTCTTTTCGGAGCACTTGCCTATCTTTCCGTCCATCCGCCTGTGTGTCTTTCTGTCTGCCTGTTTGTCCCAGATATTTGGGAACCCCAAATAGCTCACTCGACCCGATGCCCTTCAGTATTCTAGCGAGCTGCCACTACGCTGGCTGCAACATTGAAGCGAGAGAGCACCCGCTACTCACACATTACCACCACTTACCCCCCCCCCCACCCCCTCCTCCCTCATGCTCTCTCTCTGCTCCCTCGCTCCATCCTTCCTCCCAACCGCTCTCCCTCGTTTCACACACCGCTGCAAAAGGATCCTGTATTGATTCCTGTCTTTTTTCCTCTTAATAAGACCATGCTATAATGATGCGAATGGTGATCATTACATTACTGCTTGTCTGGGAGACTGAGGATCACAGATAACTGGAGAAGCCAACCAATAGGCACATACAGTATGTTATTATACTGAACAACAATATAAACGCAACATGCAACAATTTCAAAGATTTTACTGAGTTGCAGTTCACATGAGGAAATCAGTCCATTTAAATGAATTAATTCGGCCCTAATCTATGGATATCACATGACTGATATCTTAAAAAAAAAAATGGYCCTCAGGATCTCCTCACGGTATTTCTGTGAATTCAAATTGCCATCGATAAAATATAATTGTGTTCGTTGTCAGTAGTTTATGCCTGCCCATACCATAACCCTACCACCACCCTGGCGGACTCTGTTCACAATGTTGACATCAGCAAACCGCTTGCCCACATGACACCAAACACATGGTCTGCGATTGTGAGACCGGTAGAACATTCAATTGTCTCTGTAGTCAGCATGCCAATTGCACGCTRGCTCAAAACTTGGGACATCTGTGGCATTGTGTTGTGTGACAAAACTGCGCATTTTAGAGTGGGCTTTTATTGTCCCCAGCACAAGGTGCACCTGTGTAATGATCATGCTGTTTAATCAGCTTCTTGATATGCCACACCTGTCAGGTAGACGGATTATCTTGGCAAAGGAGAAATGCTCACTTACAGGGATGTAAACAAATGTATGTACAGAATTTGTGAGAAATAAGCTTTTTGTGCATATGGAACACTTGTGGGATATTTTATTTCAGCTCATGGAACATGGGACAAACACTTTACATGTTGCGTTTATATTTGTYTTTCGTGTATAATACGACAAAAGTTGATAGCCTACAAATTTTCCCCATCACTGCAATTGTTAACTATTGAAATGCATTTTGTTCAGAAAGATAAAACCTATGATAAATATTTATATTTTAATCAATTGATGTTTGAATATGTTTTATCTCTATCATGAAARTGCGTGAGGGAATCTTTGCATTAAGTCATCTTTCAGCCTTAAACATTCAGACAGTTGAACACTTGTAAGGAACCACCTTCGTTGTCTAACGCACTATAAATGCTTTCTAAATGCTTTCTTGGTGATTTCTGACACCCATATACAATCTTCTATAATCATTATGACAGTCCATGTTAATCTAGTCTATACGTTCAGGCAAAGGCATTGTGAGACCAGCTATAAGCATTTATAACAAAGCATGTCTGTTTAAATTCCTCCCTGCATCCATGACCATTACGCACAGGTCCTTCTTAAAATGCTTCCATTCGGCTAATACAATTTATTCAACTTCAAAATTACTGACGTGTCATGATCTAATTTAATCAACACCCTTCATGTAACTCAGAATATGCGACTATTCTATGTGGAGAAACGTCATCTGCTACAGGTAAGGCATGTATTTGACCATGAGCAAAATCCCACTCCGGTAAGGCTGGCTGCAGGCCACATCTTGGAGTATTGCCGTGCACGGAGCGCGCGCCCTCTTTCTCTACTTCATCGCCTCATCTCCCTCGTGCCAAACCGATATATAACACGCTGTCAATTACCACGCTATACACTAGATTGTTGTCGATATAGATTTTTAAACAGAAAGATCTATACAAACATCTAAGTCAATACAGGCAAATCAATAGCATTGAGTAAGACCTCCGCCCCGCACACACGTCACAGTCTATAGGCCTCTTGSTACCAGTTAAATATGAAATGTTAAACGTTATGACTGATTAATWAAAAACACATAGGCCTATCGAWATAGTCATACAATATATTTATTATTKATATTACTACAATTATTATTTGTATTATTATGATGATGATTATTATCATTATTATTCCTTCGCCGTTTTGGTTTCCCTGCAGGCCAGGGATATGTGCTAGTTTCTAATTATGAGAAATGTGTCCTATTTCCAGCCTTCATCTCTATCTCTGAATACACCACGATACAACACGGTTTACTGTCCCTCTCCCTCCGCTCCACGTATGACAGATGACATCCGCAAGTCCAACGAGAGGAAGGAGGGATGTGGTTGAGGAGAGGATGGAGGGAAGGGGAGAAGCGACTAGTTGTCCTTCACTTTTCGAACAGAGGTAGCCGCGCGCGCCCCGATCCTTCCTCCTCCCCATACTCCTTCCAGACAAAAGCAATTATTTCTTGTAGAATGTAGTGTGGTTGTGCGCGTTTGTGGGAGAGGGGGATAGAGGTAGGGTGTGTGAGATTGAAGGAGGGGAAAATAAGATGGTGTTGGAGGGGATGGGAGGATGAGGGGGGCTCTAACACCTTCAGCATCCCCCCATCCTCCTCCTCGCACTCCTCCGTCCAACTCTTCTCTTTCCTTTATCTGGAAATGTCATCGGATGTCATCTGTCATATGTGGAGCTGACAGCCAACCAAATAAACTCTTGTGTCCTACCCAAAGCTGTACCCCAAATACCACTCCCATATGCACCTTACTAAAACATTTATCTCATTTTTTAAACATAGGATTACATTTGGGCACTTGCTTTTTCAGTAATTACCTGCAAACAAACTTTTGCAAGACAAATTATACAAACGCAAGTAGCCAGCCAGCTAGCAAGACAGACAGACACTAATTTCCTACTTTGCAAATCATCTAAGAACTATACTGTGTATTGTTCTTGCCATGGCAAACAGTAGTCGAGCCTCAGGGCTATACCCAACCATACTATACACCTGGTCCAGGGCTATACCCAACCATACTATACACCTGGTCCAGGGCTATCCCCAACCATACTATACACCTGGTCCAGGGCTATACCCAACCATACTATACACCTGGTCCCGTGCTATACCCAACCATACTATATAAAGTCTTTGTGCCTCCCCTCTCTCTCTATGTGATAATGCCCAGGCAGGGAGCCTGAAGGGAGGCTGCTCCAGACTTCCCCTCCCCAGTGGCCTCCATGGACCCCTGGAGCCCAGAGAGAAACCCCCTGGGGGGCCTCACCACCCCTGGAGGGCCTCACCATCCAATAACCCCTGCTGCTCTGGACCATTCTCACCAGGGGCCCGGACGGCCTGGGACAGATTTTCCACTGATGGGACTGGTACTTCGTCAAACAGAGGAAATAGAGAGGCTCTTCTCATTCCCTTTTTTAATGAAGAAGGAAAGGGGGACATCTAGTTAGTTGTACAACTGAATGCATTCAACTGAAACGTGTCTTCCGCATTTAACCCAACCCCTCTGAATCAGAGAGGTGTAGGGGGCTGCCTTAATCGTCATCCACGTCATCGGCATAACAACAGATGTTTACCTTGTCAGCTCGGGGATTCAATCCAGCAACCTTTCGGTTACAGGCCCAATGCTCCTACCCACCAGGCTACCTCTGAGATAGAGATGGAATGGAGTCATTGTCACTGTTATTATTCTGTACTGTTATGTTATTGCATGGTACTGTATGGTAATGGCTATATGGATGCTTGATAATCAATAAAAATGTTTTAATTTACGTTTGTTTGATCATTAATAAGAAAGCATTACACTCATAGCCTGAAGAAAATTACATCAAATTGGCATATTTTCTCCTAACATGATATGTTGCATATTTTGAGGTATAGTTCATTTTAGATGATTGTACAGTCTATATAAAACAATAGTATTAGCACACTTCCTTATGGTTATTCCAAACCTGTCTGTACATTTATTGAGCGTATTCCTGTTACACGTTTCACCATCTGAAGCCAATTTCAATATTGGGGATTACCAGATTATTGGCCCCATTGTGGTAAAAATGGGAACTCAGATATTTATTTTTTTCATTACAATTGTATGACAATGTTATTACAAATACATAGATTTGATTGCTTAATTTGTGCAAAAATCTTACATTTTCTCTCCATTTAAATAGGCAGTAATGGATAGAAATAAAATGCCCAGGCTGATWACAAGGTTGTTGTTTTTTAATAAATGTTGCACACTTTATTGTGTGTGATWACATGTTCTGATTAACGGTTAGTTCATCTGCCATTTTCTCTGTAGAACGATATATTGCTATTTATAATCTGGATTTTGATTTCCAAAAAATAAATGAGATATTTTTAAACAATAAATCAAAGCTTCATCTATGCATTCAGGAAAAACAAATAACATCCAACAAAATTGACAACAAATTCTGTCAATCACCAATGACATTCATAGAATGCAGAATGTTCCTAAAAATMTCAAAATGGTATATCCTTCTTGAAATATTCCAACAGGAAGCTGGGTGGTTAGAACCCATGAGCCTTCCAAAATAAGTGTGTAACTATGTACGAGCTGTGTGTGAGTGTGTACTGCATGTGTGCATGATGTGTGTGTTTGACTATGTATTTGTCTGTGTCTACTGTCCATGTTCATGCCATGTCATGGTTATTGTTAAATGGTGATGTCACACTGACAAATGAGCTGGTTGAATTCAATTCTCACTCATCAATAACACCCATGTCCCCAAATCAATATCAGGCAACAGCTGTGTTACTGTCGCCGTCAGAGTGGTAACAAGACCACATTACAATGAACAATACTCTCTCACTGTGACACTGCCTAGATTCAATCCAATACCACCTAGCACCAACCCAGACCTCTCACATCCTCTATCACTACACTGTCACTCCAATACCACCTAGCACCAACAGACCTCTCACATTTCCTCTATCACTACCACTGTCACTCTACCATACCACGCGCTCTAATCCTATGCACTCAACCCACCCAGACCAACTCACCACACTCCTCTCATCAACTACACTGTCACTCCAATACCACGTAGCAACCAAACCCAGACCACTCACATCCCTTATCACTTGCAAACTGTCACTCAAATACACCTAGCACCAACACCAGACCTCTCAATCCTTATCACTACACTGTCACTCCAATACCATCTAGCACCAACCCAGACCTCTCACATCCTCTATCACTACACTGTGTCACTCCAATACCATCTAGCACAAACCGAGACCTCTCACACCCTCTATCACTACACACTGTCACTCCATTACCATCTAGCCACAAACCGAGACCTCTCACACCCTCCATCACTACACTGTCACTCCATTACCATCTAGCACAAACCGAGACCTCCACCCTCTATCACTACACTGTCACTCCAATACCACCTAGCACCAACCCAGACCACTCACATCCCTTATCACTGCACTGTCACTCCAATCTCACTAGCACCAACCCAGACCTCTCACATCCTCTATTAAACTACACTGTGTCACTCCAATACCACTAGCCCAACCCAGACCTCTCACATCCTCTATCCTACACTGTCACTCCAATACCACCTAGCACCAACCAGCCCCTCTCACATCTCTATCACTACACTGTGTCATTCCAATACAACCAAGCACCAACCAGACCTCTCACATCTCTATCACTACACTGTCACTCCAATGCACCTAGCACCAACCCAGACCTCTCACATCCTCTATCACTACACTGTCACCCATATACCACCTAGCACCAACCAAGACCTCTCACACCCTCTATCACTACACTGTCACTCCATTACCACCTGTAGCACCAACCCATACCTCTCACATCCTCTATCACTACACTGTCACTCTTTCCAATACCACCTAGCACCAACCAGACCTCACATCCTCACTATCTATAACACGGTCCATCCAATACCACCTACCAACCCAACCCAGACCTCTCACATCCTCTATCACTACAACGTCACTCCAATACCACCTAGCACCCCCCCATACCTCTCACATCCTCTATCACTACACTGTCACTCTAAATACCACCTAGCACCACAGACGACCTCCACATCTCTATCACTAGCCTGTCACTCCAATACCACCTAGCACCAAACCCAGACCACCTCACATCCCTTATCACTGCACTTCACTCCAATACCACCTAGCACCAACCACGACCACTCACATCCCTTTTATCAGCTGCACTGTCACTGCCAATACCACCTAGCACCAACCCAGACTCTCAATCCTCTATCACTAACACTGTTCACTCCAAATACCATCTAGCGACCAAACCCGAGACTCCTCTCACATCCTCTCATCACTTACACTGTGTCACTTCCAATTCCAATCTAGCACAAACCGAGAACCTCTCACCACCTCTATCCACTACACTGTCATCCATTACCATCTAGCACACAACCGAGACCTCTTCACAACCCTCCATCACTACACTGTCACTCCATTACATCTAGCACAAACCGAGACTTCTCACACCTCTATCACTACACTTCACTCCATACCTCACCTAGCACCGAACCCAG
This sequence comes from Salvelinus sp. IW2-2015, assembly GCF_002910315.2. Lineage (NCBI taxonomy): Eukaryota > Metazoa > Chordata > Actinopteri > Salmoniformes > Salmonidae > Salvelinus > Salvelinus sp. IW2-2015. The sequence continues at coordinate 3,393 of NW_019946351.1, read as the reverse complement.
ACCACTATCACATCCCTTATCACTGCACTGTCACTCCAATATCACCTTGCAACCAACCCAGACCATCTCACATCCTCTAATTACTTACACTGTGTTCACTCCAATACACCTAGCCACCAACCCAGACCTCTCCATCCTCTATCACTATCACTGTCATCACTCCAATACCACCTAGCACCAACCAGACTCTCACATCCTCTATCTACTACACCTGTGTCACTCCAATCATCCACCCAAGCACCAAACCCCAGACCTCTTCCATCTCTATCACTACAACTGTCATCCAATGCACCTAGCACCAACCCAGACCTCTCACATCCTCTATCACTACACTGTCACTCCAATACCACCTAGCACCAACCAGACCTCTCACAACCCTCTATCACTACACTGTCACTCCATTACCACCTAGCACCAAACCACACCCTCTCACCATCCTCTTATCACTACACTGTCACTCCATACCACCTAGCACCAACCCAGACCTCTCACATCCTCTATCACTACACGCTCACTCCAATACCACTAGCACCAACCCAGACCTCTCACAGTCCTCTAATCACTACAGCTGTCACTGCCAATACCACTAGCACCACCAGACCTCTCACACTTCTCCATCCTCTATCACTACACTGTCACTCACTAATACCATCTAGCACAACCCAGACCTCTCACATCCTCTATCACTACCTGTCACTCCAATACCATCTAGCACACCGCAGACCTCTCACACCCTCATATCACTACACTGTCACTCCAATACCACCTAGCACCAACCCAAACTCTCACATCCTCTATCACTACACTGTCACTCCAATACCACCTAGCACCAACCCAGACCTCTCACAACCTCATATCACTACACTGTCACTCCAATACCACCTTAGCACCAACCCAGACCTCTCAACATCCCTCTATCACTACACTGTCACTCCAATACCACCTAGCACCAACCCAGAAATCTCTCACATCCTCTATCACTACACTGTGTCACTCCAATACCACTTAGCACAACCCAGACCCTCACAATCCTCTATCACTACACATGTGTCACTCCAATACCACCTAGCACCAAACCCAGACCTCTCACATCCTCTATCACTACAGCCTGTGTAGGACCATACACCAAAATAATTTGGTTCTTCATAAGATGCCTCAAAGTTCTTTGAAGACCTTAGGGTTCTTGATACTGAAAATGGCCCCCAAAAAGGATCTTCAGAAACCCATAGGAGGTGGGTTCTTCGAGGAACCTCCTTATTGGACTGGGGTCTTGTAGAAACTGATGCCACAACTGAAATCTTGGATTTGAAATTTGAAAATGACAGGCAGGTGAGGCAACTTAACTGACAAATGTAATGACTCCTCATGTAAGGTAAGGTTTGTCCCTTGTATGATCTAAAATGTATGATTGTTTTATGATGATACCATCTTAATCTTTTCATATTGGTGCAAATACTAAAACGAAAAATAGACACAATCAATGGAATATCAATCAACAAAAGGTCGAAATATTGCCTATAAGAATATTAAAGGCTAGCTGTATGTGGGTACAGATGATCTGAACTGCTCACTTGTGTGGTCTGTGTCTGCAGGTATACAGACGGAGGAGCTATACAACGGTTATGTCAATTGGTATGGTATTGTTATGCAGATACATGATACCATCCTCCTCCCTTACCTCTTCAATGAATTCCCATAGGCCTCTACACTTACGGACAAGATATATATTATGAAACCATTATCAAAACTGTTTTTTTTCATTCATCACTTCACCACAAAAACCAAGGTATGAATTCTGTCGTGTGCGATATTTGTTAATCTATTGTAAAATGAAAATTTTTTCTTTCACCCTCCCTAATTCTGATGAATATAACAGGGAAACCTGTTCGATCCCATGCACTGCTCAAATCAATTCTGTCTTATGCTTACAGAGAACATCAACACAATAACATCAACACGACACGAGGATAAACCGCCATTTAGATTGGGGCTGCTGGAGTGTTACCATCATAGGTGAGATCTTTTTCTGCTTTCCCACTAAAATCAAAATAAACACTTGGCGAACTCAAAATATTGTTGTTGTGTTTCGCATATTATTATTAATAATAATACAGGGAGGGGGGTACAATAACAGACGAGAAGATGCAAAAATTCCACAAAATCCATATGCTGGACCTGATGTAAGATTATCAAGATAATAGGACATGATGGATGGTTTTCATTATTGTGTGTGGTGTAGGTGGGTGTCCATGTGTTGATCTACAGTATCTCGCGTTAGTAGTACTTTGTAGAACTGAAGAGACACTAACAACACTGGGAAAAAATAATGTGTGAGCATACAGCAGACTTATATACTCCAGCTAGACAACACCGACAACACAACAACACACACACACACACACACACACACACCACACACACACACACACACAACCACACACACACAACACACACACACACACACACACACACACACACACACACACACACACACCACACACACGACACACACACACACACACACCCTGATCCATATCTCTGTCTCCCCCCTCCTTCTATAGTGAATAAGCAGTCAGTCCATCTTAAAACCCTTGTTCTTCCCTGTATTCTGTCTTTTTTTATTAGTTTGTTATTAACTTTTGCTCCCTTCTCTGTCAGCACTTTCAATAATCAATGCTGATATGAATTTGCCAAATCCCAGCCAAGTTCCCCAGTGTCATCTTTCACTAGCTGCGTTATGGGGGAGATATGGCCCAATAATATGATTTATTACGGATATTTATTATCTGGATTTCTAGTTGAGGCCACACCTGCTGCACTAATACCACCAACCTCCTGGGACTCCACCACTCCCTGCTGCTCCAACCTCCGACTTCCACACATTCCTGACTCACACCACATCTCTCTCGACTCCACAACTCTTAGACTCCACACAATTCTTCAGACTCCACACTCTCCTCTCTGACTCCACAACCAACACCTCCTCTCGACTGCCAATCATCTTCTGACTCCCACCATTCCTCTACTCCAGCACTCCTTCCGATCCCACACACACTCTCCTCTCAGGACTCCACACACACTCTCCTCTCAGACTCCACACACACTCTCCTCTCATCCACCATCCTAGACTCCACAACACCTTTCCTACTCCCATCACTCTCCCTTCGACTCCACACAACACTTCTCCTCTCAGACTCCCAACACACTCTTCCTCTCTCTGACTCCACAACACTCTGCCTCTCTTGACTCACACACACTTCTCCTCTCAGACTCCACACACACTCTCCTCTCAGACTCCACACACACTCTCCTCTGACCAACTCTCTTTCTAAACACCTCTCAGGACTCCACACACACTCTCTCTCACTCCACAACTCCAGCCTCCACACCCAT